>NW_010416429.1:10417-10934 GCF_000710305.1 Buceros rhinoceros silvestris | reverse complement strand
ATGATTCTACAATCTTTTGATATAATATTTTGACTTTAACAGTATTAGCAACTCCTGTTATAATACTGCTAATAGTGGCTCACATATAGGTATGACCTTTAATTCTAAAGCGGGTATGATACACTGACAATAACAATCTGGTAGATGCAACATGCATCCCTTGTAAAAGCTGGGTCCTCTCCCTCAGTCTGTCATGGGTGTATATTGGGTTCATTTCTCTGCCTCCCTCTAATACTCCCAAGGCTTAATAATAAAAAGTAAACCACAAATTTTTATGCTTAGTAGTTCTGATGACTCTGCCTGCTCTTTCTTATTACATACAAATAGAGGTTTTACACCATGTGGCTGCCTTTCCCTATAAGAAAAGACAATTAAGTTTTTCATTTTTACATCCTAGAATAGCCATAAAAAATGAACGCTAGGCTCTAAGATGCTATCTAAACTAGGAATGACCTCAAATCTTTTTCATTCAGCTTGAAAAGTAGTCCACTGGTTTAAAAACTGGGCTGAAATTTGA
>NW_010416429.1:2093-10272 GCF_000710305.1 Buceros rhinoceros silvestris | reverse complement strand
CTGAATTCTGAAATGCTAGAAAATACTGGGGTTCCATTTTAAAGATTTTATCTTCAGCAGCAAGGCTTGACCAGGCAATGGAACTGTAGGTCCAATACATTGAAAATTCATGGGCATCCTGCTATCTTTCTGAGAATAAACAGTAATGCATATTATTTAAAAAAAAAACCAAACAACAACTTGCCTGCTGAGCGAGATACCAGTTCCGCCAAGCACAACGGAGCAGCCTCAAGCCATGTGCTGATGAGACTTCCCTGATCTCTCTGTGGCCCCCATTGCAGGTGAGCTGGCAAGAGGAATTAGCAGGGACAGTGGGAGAAGATGATTTGTTTGTTTCTTCTTGCTTGGAAAATGTGTGTGGCTGTCAGGGCCAATGTGTTTTTGTGACACTCGAGCTGACTTGCCGGCACCAATCCTTTTAGGCTTCAGACTCGTCTTTTATCAGGAAGAGGGTGGTGTGGTGAGAGACAGCCTCTTCATAGAAAGTCAGCTGAGCATTGCTGCACAAATATTCAGAGAACTTGGTTCTTTATTTTTTCCCCTCTCTGAAGAACCCTTTGCCCAGTTTGTTATCAATTGGTAGCCAGAGGAGGGCCACCACAGGCCACCTGCTCTCCTGCCTTTCAATAAAAGGCTTTTAATCCAAAATGAAAGAATTCACCAAAAGCTGTCCGTTTTCTGATCTGATGATGGAAAACAAGGGGGAAAGTGCAAAACAGCCTTTTTCCCCTTTTTTTTTTTTTTTTTTTTTTTTCTGAAGTCTGAGAAATGCCTCAGGAATGCACTTGCTCACTCCTCCTTCCCAGGCCAGCTCTCCCAGTGATGTATTAATTAGCTGGAGCTCTGCACACTAACGAGCAACTGCAGGTTGATCTCGTTAAACATTAATGCTTAACTAGAAAAGCAAGAGCTGTTAAAGATACGCCACTCAGTGTCATCCATGTCTGAATGTAAAACAAGTCAGAGGCTGAGCTACTGGCAATTGTGTTTCCAGAGAGAGAGAAACAGGTCAAGTCACCCACTTCCCTTTGCCAGAGCTGACGGGGAACACCTCAACCACAGACGGGTTTCCATGCTCCTCAGAGTGCCTTTAGCATCAATCTCAGCTCTTTACCAATAATCAGCCCTCTCTCAAGGAGAGAGATGAGCAAGTTCTTGTGTCCACGCTGCTTTTTCAGCCTTTTTCATGCCTTGTGGTTAGGGCCGTAAAACCAGCGCAGATCTTCTCCTTATCCGCTCTTTAACCACAAGTAGGGCTGATGTTTTCAAACATGAAAGTTTCAAGTCATGTAGTTACACCCCAATGCAGTAACGCAAATTAGCCGTTGTCTTGATTATTATTGACTTTGCTGGATATTTCAGGCAACCCCATTGGAAAATACTGACCTTATCACCACTTTGCTTCAGTTTACCCTTGGAGGATCCTGTTAGGACAGCTCTTTATATCACAAGGCTTGATGTTATGGAAAAAGATATCTTGACTACCTCATGAGAAACTTTCAGGAGGGGTTTTCTGTTCATTAATCATCTGGAAATGCTGCTGATGAAAGTGGATCAAGCAAGAGCCTCCTGCCCAAGAAGCCCTGCAGCTACTCTTCTTCAGGCATGTGCTGTTACAGTTTGGCTTTGCATGAACGGTTTCTGCCACTTCTACCCTTTCATTTGCTTGGGCAAAGGTGGGATTTTCTATGCACCATCTTAATAACTGTCTACATGCAAAACAAGTACAGAGTTTTGCATGAGTTTTCATGCTCCTCTTTCCAAAGAGTAACCCCTATGAGAGCTGAAATTTGAATTGAGGGAACAACGAACGGCCCTTTTAGTTTTCCTGCTAAATTCTGAAATGCTGGAAAATACTGTGTCACATTTCAGGATCTGTAGTAGCAGCCTTCTAACTTACTTTCTGCCTCCTCTTTCTCTCCAATATAATAATAAAGACACAGCAGCCAGTATTTTTCCTTATTGTCCAGCTGTTTGCATTATGCAATTTGATTGCAATTGATAATTCATTAATCTTTTCCTATCATGGTTAATATTTACCCAGCTTGCTACTGTGCAGCAAGGGTGATGGGAGGGGCAGGAGCAGGAAGGCAAAGGGTGCAGTCAGGGAAGCACAAAATGTTTGGGAACAGCAAGTCTTCAGAAAGAGGCTTTTAAAAAATTCTTTTTGAGATGGATATTTCTGTTGCCACCAGCAGTTCTATAAGATTGGTCTTAATTTTCTTAAGCCAAACACTCCTTGGGTGTGATCATGGAAGCTTCAGCTCTATGGAAAAGGTTTTTTTCTGAACCTCCAAGCATTGCCTTTTTCTGTGTGAGGAAACAAAAGCGAAAGGGTTACTGCTGCCCTGTTGGGATTTTGTTGTTCTTGGGGATTTTTTTTGGACTCCTAGCATGATGCTTCTTCAGACCGTGCTCAAAAGCCGCCGTGCTTGATTTCCTCTCTAAGTGGTGTTAAGACTGGAACTGGAACTGCCTTTTGCTGCCTGGTCCTCTTCCTGCCTGTGTCTTCAGACGTTATGTCACAGCATCCAAGGCTGCTCACTGACTCCAACTGGCCTCCCCAGGGGACAGAAACCAGGTTCCTTTGCCTGTGGCAGCAGCAGTGCCCACATTTAAGAAGCTGCAGTGCTGAGCCGTGACTGCATTAGTTCTGCTACATTAGAACAGAAGCAAAGAGCTTAATTTAATTCGCTGGCCTGTATACCGACACCTGAGGGTCACTAATTCACTGTCATGTATTCTCAGTGAAACCAAGCTCTTTAGCGTTCGGGGGTTTTTTTATTGCAAGAGCAGAGCCTTGCAAAGCAGATGCTCATTTTCTAGAACTGGAGAAAAATATCTCCTTGAAAGGATCTCAGTAAGTCAGGATGATTCGCTTTTGCCAGTGTCCACAAGGGATGGAAGATCACGCGTCTTTCCCCTCCCCCACCCCCCCTTTGAAATATATAAACGGATTTCTGTTCTTTCTTTTCATGATTAGCAACATTAGTAAAAAGGTTGATTCACGGTGACGTAAGATTGGCCGTAAAACATTTATTCACCACAGGCTGTATCTGGACATCATTTAAGGGCTTTGACCCTCAAACCCCTCTGTCTTCACGAGTGATAGGATCAAGTCCTCTGCTGTGTGGTAACCTCCAAGAATCAAACCTTCCCTGTGTTGTTTGTGCATGAAGACCCATTAGGCTAAATTAATCCCTTGGGTAAACGTACAGACTTCAACAGAATGTTATCGGGGATAAATTAGGCCTATTGATTTTTAATGAGGTTCTTACCTGAATAAAGAAATAGAGTTTCTTCTCTGTTCTGGTCTATTTTTCTTCTACTGCAAGCATCACCATAAACACCTGTTTTGACCCTGATTTTTTAAACCCGAAAATTTTGCACTTCTAAAAGGGTTAGAAAATATACTGGGATTTTTCTCCGTAAACTTTGCGTAGCGGGATACATTTCCCAGAATCTGCATGTCTCCAAAAGTCCTTTTTAAAAAAAATAAGTGAATAGACTGCCAAGAAAATTACAGGCTGCCCATAATTTAAGGCTGATCTCTTCCTCCAGAGAGCATCCTCATGACAAGGCCTTTTCTCCATGCTAATAAATTTCTAGAGAAATCATTTTGTGATGTATAAACTGGTTTGTGTTTTTGAGCTGATCTGGCTGAGATAACCCATGCCTCGCTCTTTCATGCCAAGGATTTCTAGTGCCATCCCACCCTCCAAGCCCTCAGGTGGGTCATCTGGAGTTAGTCCACATGGATGCGCTGGTTAGTGGCATGGCTCTTGAGAAAAGGGTAATGTGATGAATCCTGTGCTGTACACTAAGCGGGTGGGACATAGCTGATTCCAGGTATGGAGAGGCACAGCCAGGTATCTGCCTCCGCTGGAAGCTTCCCTGCATCGTTGCCATCAGTGTCTCTGGGAGCACAGAGCAATCCTTTAGAAAGGAGTCTCCATGCATAGAGGTTAGAAATGAAATCGGAGTAGTCAGGTTGTACCCAGGATTCACTGGGGAGTCGGTGTGTTGCTTAGGCAATATTCTTGAAATGCTTTTACCTCTTATTCTTTCCTGACCTACCTGGGACTTCTCTGGTGCCTCCCATCCCAGGTGCAAGCCTCAAACAACAATGATTTCAAGTGCTTGGTCTCCACATCTTTGTAAAGAGCTACAGTAAACTTTAGGTGAATTTGGAGGCTTTTTCTGAGGTCGGTTATGTTCAAATAGTGGTTGGTTTTAGCCTGACTTCCAGAGGGTGCTACTCCCTCAGCCCATCCCCCAGATGAGGTCCGGGTCTGCAGAGATGGGACTATTTCTGTGGTTTATCAGTGGTATTCAAAACCAAACGTGACCTGTGGTGTCACAGCACTGTGGTGTTATGCTTGGCTGCAGGAGATACACATGGGTGTCCAGGTGCCCTTTTGGGTGTCACTTCACTGTATATTCTAGCGTGACCAGAGATGTCTTGTTTGTCTTCTGGTTACGTGGTTAAGGAAACTTTGTTGTTAAATCACTGATCTCTCTGAATGCACCAAATCCTGGCTAACTTGTATTCTTTCTAGTATTTAACTTAAACTTTTGTATTTTGAAATTAAGACGCGTTTGTTTATCTCTTACAAAACTGTTAGATAACTATAACTGGGACTTTGCTTAAAAACTGACTGGCCTCGCTTTAACTGCTGACCTAAACAGCAACATGTCTAACATGTCTAGAGACTGCTGAGTCATCATTTTGTGTTTCCAAGTGTACCTTGCTAGTTGAAGAAATATTTATATTTGCTCAGAAATGTCAACATAGGTTCTCTGTGCCCTTCTGGTACGTGCAGGGGAGGTTAAGGGGTTGAACACAGGCAGCACTAACTTCAGGTCTAACGCTGTCATATTCCTTGAATATTTCTTGATGTGTTTCTTTTACAGAACTTTATTTATTTACTAGTTTTAATGTATTTGGGGCATTTTCGCTATATGTATCATCACGTGGAGGGATGGATGGGTCTTTTGCAGAAGATATTTACATGAGATTTCTTCCACCTCCCCATTCATGTTTTCAGATCTGTGCCTTTAACTTGTCTTGGTGGTTGTTTTAACTCCTGCACTTCTCTGGGCTCTGGCCAGGAGCTGCAATTCTTTAGTGCTTTGCATTGCAATGCCTTCTGTAGCATTTCATGCCCAAGCTGAAAGGAAACCCCAAATGTTTAAATGGGAATTTTACTCTGGAAAAGCAATCATATAGGAATATTCATAGAGTACCTGGTGCAAGCCCTTATTTAGTACAAAACACCAGATGTAAACTTCTTACAGGCTCAAGCGAAGGATTTGAAATGTGATTCTTCTTTTTCATACACACATCCTCCTTCCCAGAAAACGCTAGAAAACCCTTCACACAACCTGTCATCAGCAGCCAAGATAAGGAATGCTCCAATGCCGAAACATACCCTAAAAAGGGAAAGGCCACTATGGACTTGCAGTGAAGCTTAAGCCCTTTAAACTCACTCCTGGATTAGAAGAATCAATGTCTCTTTTTTAAAAATTGCCTCTGCTGTTATATAGCAGGCCATTCAACTATGCTAACAGTCATATATTTTCTGTTCAGAGCTGCCGCTGTGTATGTAAACACGACAAGGTTTTGTAGCTGTGTATGTCCAGAGTTTTGACACGCGTAGGTGGAGCCGGCATAGGAAAGCCTATTCAGGAGTTAGGAGCAGCTGCCCTGATGGAATACTATTGACTTTAGTTACATCAGGGGCTAAATATAGATCGAGCAACAACATACACAGGACTGCGTCTGATAGCCAGGACAGAATGTGCTGCTCTGCGGACAGACGGATGGACATTGTTTCTGTGTAGATACTTCTTTTAACTCAGGGACCACTCTTGGGCTCTTTCACTGGGTGCTGCTACTCCGAAGGGAATCCTGGCGCCAACCACCCAGGATTGTGGATCCAGCCCCAAGGGGAGACATGAGACTGGTTGGGACACAGTTCTCCTGCTGGCGCCTGTTGGCACAACACCCCAACAGTGGTGTGTTGATTTATGAGGGAGCTGATCCCAGGAGCTACAGTCAAAGCTGCGAGTAATATTTACAGTTTAGATATTTTGCCCTGACCATCTTAGCTTCCTCCATCTCTATTTCTCTCTCACTTCTGTCCAGTTGTGCTTTCTTACTTGCTATTTAAAATTTGAGTTGTGACCCCAATTCTGATCTCACACCCCTCCAGAGTTCTGCTTTTGAGAGTAAAATCAGCATTTCCAGTAGCATTCCTCAAAAACCTTTTTCTAGCCTAGACCAAAAAAAAAAGATGGACCACATGTGCCACACCGCTGCACCCGCAAGAGGGTCTGTCTCTCTGACAACCTTCATGGAGAAGGAGCATGGAGAGAACATCTCTGAGATTTTATCTTGATTCTTTGGGGCTGGAAAGACTAGAAAGGAGCCTGTTCTTTCTCTTGCTGTCAATGAGGATGAAGCTTTTCAAGATAATTAGATTTGAATTTTTTTTTCTTTTCTTCCTAAGCCTTGACTGCTATTTTCAAGTTGGGAGAGGACTGTTGTTGAAAGGGATGTGCTCAATCTGACAGGCTATTTGGAGGAACATCACAGGGTTACTGCATGTCTCAGCGCAGAGGCATTAAGGAGCTCTGAAGACTTGGCAAACCACTGGGATGCCGAAGGCAATGCCCAGGGTGCCCGGAAGTTCAGACAGCCTTTTGTATTTTCCTTCTAGGAAGGAAAGCCCAAAGCTGCTGTGTCTTAAGAAGCAACAATTCAGAGGTGAAGCCGGCTTGATAGTCCAAATGCATGAGTTTTTTGACTCTTTGGGAGAACGGAGTCTTGCTGCTGTGTGCTCCTGCAGATTTTAACCTAGCTAATGTGCACAGATAGGACCTATGTGGTATCCCAAATGATTTATGGATGCACAAACCATTAAGGCCAGACTTTGCATCCTCTACACTTTCTCCAGAACACAAGCTACAGAGAATTATCTAGTCATACATGCAATGGTTAACACGAACCAGAGTTTTTTACAAAATACATTTAAAGACTTTGGGGTCATAGTGGACCCTCCAGCAACACAAGGGAGGGAATGATCCTGGTTGCAGGACTCTATTTGCTTTACCATCTCTAGAATATTGTACCTTTATTTTCTCTCTTATTTCTAGTCCTTCTACATTCACTGAGCATGCACACATTCAGATGAACCCAGGCTGCATGAGAAATGACTGCACATATTATTCCATTTGGTAAATTCTGATTAAAGCCCCTTTACAATGCTCTGAACCTTACAGATTGTACATTTTTTTTACACTTATTTCTCATTGTTTACAGAGGAAAATTGCACACTCACCCCCCATTCAGTCTTTGGACAATAATTTTTTTGTTTAGAGTACAAGGAGTGAAGTAGAATGAGTGTCCACTTAGATTTATGGTCCAGGAGATAGGTCACAACCTTTAGCCACTCTAAAAATGATCTATACATCAGGGGCCTGGGAGGCAAACCTGGAATATATATCCTAGTATGTCTCGAGCTGTGAATGTGATGCTGGGTCAAGCCAGTCATTAAGCAACGGCATCCCACCGTGGTGTAGGGAGTGGAAGAACAGGAAGGATGTTGTCTCTGCAAGGCTCATATTGCCCCAACAGCAGGGATTGATGGTCCCAAGTCCCAGTAACACTGCTGATCCCATCAGGGACATTTGTCCTCTCCATAATTTTTACAAGAGCAGGGAGACACGTTTGATACTGTGTGAGGCTCCTCCAACACTGTTACTATCAACTGTGAGTTCAATGCCATGAAGCAGGACAAGAAGCTTCATCCATGCAAGACACTGAACCATCTTCTACTGTGGACTCAGCAGAGCATTGCTGCCAGCTCCACCGTGAAGGTTGGACCCTCAGCTGAGCCTTGCAAGTGAAGCCACTTCATTGCTTAATCTAATTTTTTTTTTTTTAATCTGCACAGTCAGCTGCAGTAAAAGTGGAATTGGAGCCATTCGGTTCAGAGACAAAAATCCACCCTTCTTCCTCCTCCAAGTGCCAAAGTCAGACTCAGGAAAGCCCTGCTGTGACTCTGTAGTCAGGCTACCAGTGGTGAGCAAGGCCCGTGCGGTGCTTGGGAGGTCCTTTTGAGCCCTGCAGTCCGTCAGAAAGTCCTCTGAGGCTTGAAAGCATCTACCATACTGA
>NW_010416429.1:1484-1907 GCF_000710305.1 Buceros rhinoceros silvestris | reverse complement strand
CCTGCTGAAATAATTTGTCCTTTGCAAGCACCAAGCCCCACCAGGACTGACCCTTGCATGCCTCAACCCAACATATTGTGGAAGCACCCGGATAACCTCTGGTTTGGATTATTTTTTCATCCTGGAAGCAAGGGAAACACTAGTTTTGAATGGAATTGGAGAAAACCAGAGATGAAAGGTTTGGATTTGTTACTAGATATAGAGCCATTTTTTGCTTGCTCTTGTCAAATGTCCTGAGACATAAGAAAGCGTTACAAAGAGTTCTTCCCTTGCAGAAGTTGTGCTTATCCTGTGATCTGTATTTCTTTACCCATCTCTCTTATGTTGCTCTTATCATCCTGTTATCAAAGGGCTTCAAAAGAGACCAGCAGTGCTCGGTTCCCATATCCCCTTGAAATTCAGTGAAAGGGTTATGTTTGGTTT
>NW_010416429.1:0-1365 GCF_000710305.1 Buceros rhinoceros silvestris | reverse complement strand
CGGAGAGGGTTTAAGGCAAAAATAAACCACAAAGGGTTGGGTTGTTTTTTTTTTTTCTGGTCTTCCAAGGTTTCTTCTGTATACATGGGGTGAGATTATCAGAAGGGCTCGGTATTGTCTGTTGCTGCTGAAGGATGCTGTGAAGATCCTCTGTTCCCTGGCAGTGGGAGCAGGCTCATGCAGGACTCTCCTGAGTATCCTGCTCTCATCTTTCTCCTTCAAAACCTAACCCTTGGGCAATATTATCTAACACAGGCTTCTTAACTTACTTCAGCACCCTTCACCACAACCACTGCATATAAACCTTACAGTTACACCTTCCGCTATGCCCAACAACACACACACTCTTTTCCTCTCCCATAACCACTCACACTAGCTCTCTCAGCCCCAAGCCTTGTGCCCTTTTGGAAAGAAAAAGAGAGGAGGGTTGACCACAGCTGCTACACTGGAAGAAGACGGACAAGAAAGTGGTTTGAGCAGGGACCTGTCGGTGCTGCTGGTGTCACCAGGATGCTTTTGTGGTTCAGTGCTGTCTGTTCTCTGTTGCCTCATGATCTCTTTGTCTTCCCTACCCGCTAGTCCTTCCTCACATGACCCCCTATTAAACTAGGCTAAGTGAGACCAGTATGTCAGGGAATACCATAATATCTACATCTATCTCCATGCTCATTCTATGCACGTACTGTATCTCAGTCCTACTTCGTGCCTGCTTTAGGCATTCAGAGCATCCTGCAAGTTTTTATCACTCCTTGCTCAAAAGGACATTTTATTGATTTTGGGCATTCATGTCATAAGCAAAGCATTTTAAAAAATTAAGATATGATCTTACTGCTGTGGTGTGGGTTGCTCTGCTTTGCATTGCAGATTATATGCTGAAAATTATTCCCTGACAATTGAGAAACTGGTGCAACTTGCAAGGGCTTTCTCAGTCTTAATCACCGGGTATGCTGCTGGAACACAGCTAAAGCTGGAATGAATTGAAGTGTGCCCATCATATGGAAATACCTGTGGCCTGTGGCCTCGTGCAATACTAATTTTGAGATGTTCCAGATGCCCCTCAATGGCTAGAGCACCCTTAATTCTCTGCAGCTGCTGTGTTTTGGAATAGCTCTTGTTGCCAAATTCCTTCATGAATAAAAGCAGGGGTGCTTATCTGATGTAGAGGGAACCAAATATTGCAAGTGAAAGTATAATAAACATGAAGGGATTGTGAATCACCATCTACTTTTTACCTCATGTTTACTGTTTAATTTTTGCTTTTCTATGTACCCAGTTACTGTTTTTCTAAAGCCATCCATGCTCATGTTCCTCCAAGCCTCAGAATTAAATAAATGCAGCAGATCCACACACCCCAGCCCCCCCCTC
>NW_010416428.1:0-201 GCF_000710305.1 Buceros rhinoceros silvestris | reverse complement strand
CGCGCGGGGCTGCGCTGCTGGCGCCACGCGGTCCCTGTCCGCAGGACCCCTCCAGCCCCTCTCTGTACCCCGCAGCGTGAAGCTGAATGAGCACTTTGTGAACACCACCGACTTCCTCGACGCCATCAAGAACAACCTGGACAAAGCCCTGGGCAAGCAGTAGTGTGTGTGGGGGGATGCCCCTCCCCAGCCCTGCTGTAA
>NW_010416427.1:440-1706 GCF_000710305.1 Buceros rhinoceros silvestris | reverse complement strand
CTCGGCCCAGCCGGCTTTACCGGCCGGTGCCCCGCAGTCTCACGTCTCATTTTAAGACTGCGGAAAAAAAAAATATTCGCTCCCCTGCTGCAGAGTATAAATAAGATCAGCGTACGGAAATAAACGCACAGCCAGACGACCGGCTTTCCAGATGGATGCAAATGCTGAGGAATTGCTGTAAAGAATTGAAAACACAGTTGAAAGGCACTCATGTTAAAATTATAAAGATTTGGTGATTGCGTTTTATAGCGCTTGGATTGCTACCTTAATTCGGAATTACGTAGCCACGAGTATGAATAATTTTTAAGGAAATCTCCAGTCTTTAATACGATGCTCCCACTTATATTATATTGTTCGTTTCAGACAAACGATTTTTAGAAATACCCTTTTAATTTCTCTAGTCATAAAGTAAACGTTTGCAAATGCTAAATAAGGATTGAATAAACCTTCGACTTTATTTTGTTATTGTTTTCCTATAAATTTAAGTCGTATTTTCACTGTTGTCTCAGGAAAAATATGTAAACATGTATGGAATTAAATTAAATTAGGTAGCCTTTATTCACTGTAGTTTTGGGTAGAATCACTAATTTGGAACATTGCTGTTTGCGAGGCAGTGAAAAAGATACAGTATATCCCCGTTTTATCATAACGTGGCTCTAAGGCAACATTTGTATCATACCATTGTAAGAAATTATGTGTAGTAAAACAACGTTTTTTAAGCAAGGATCGCGTCTTTTTATGGTAACCCTCGGTCTTTAGTCAGGGCTAGTTCTCATATTACATGAAATGTACTTTAAGAAGTACTACCTGCTCCAGCTGTCCAGGAAAAACTGAATTATGGAACTAGGAAACATATGGCAGTTGCATATTGCGCGAGTAAGGTACATATGAAAGTTATAAATTTCTTTTTTAAGTAACCATTGTAAACGCATTTTTATAGGTTTCACAGTATGTATTACATCTGTAATTTTAATTTTTGCAATATACCTTTTTAAAGGTACCTGTGTTTTCTATACTCCAGGGAAGGAAATGCAAAGAGACGTTTATGTGCAAAAAAAATTGCTGCGAGCAAAACAAACAAGCAAGGTAAATAAACGGGGAAGAGGACCTTCCTCACAATGGAAAGGACAGTATGCCATCTATTGGCAAAGAAGTTATTTACAAAGCCGAAGGGACCCAAGGGAGTATTTTCCGTTCTTTGAATACTGCGCAGCGCAGTGTCGTAGTCATAGTTTTGGTATATTACAAACAAATGAATAAAGACAT
>NW_010416427.1:0-250 GCF_000710305.1 Buceros rhinoceros silvestris | reverse complement strand
AAAAAAAAAAAAAAAAGAGAAAAAAAAGAAAGAAAGAAAGAAAGAAGAAAGCAAAGGCCGTTAGTAAATTCATACCTCTCAAATTAGGTCTAAAACTCATAGGGGGATTTTGAAGCTAATTACAAACTCCCTTCGTGGAGCGCCCCGAGTGGAAGAGGTTTAGCTTTTTCGATTGTTTTATACTGAACCCTGTCACTAAAGACTTCCCCCCCCCCTTCTTTTTTCTTTTTCTTTCTTCTTTCTTTCTTTT
>NW_010416426.1:6516-61956 GCF_000710305.1 Buceros rhinoceros silvestris | reverse complement strand
GTTCCACCTGACTCTCTTAACAAATTAAATGCGCGGTCATCACACTTGCATGGAATAATTGCTACTCGTCTATTAACCAAAACAAGGAAGTTTCAGCTCAAACCAGGAAGTTCAGCTCAAACCGGGACAGGTATTCAGAATCAATCAGTACATTTAGGAGCAACCAGTAAACCGCACAAAATTTAACAGGAGAAAAGGGAGATAAGAATCTAGATAATGTGTAGGGGGAGGAATGGGAAGAAACAACATTTCTTCTTCTACAGGAGAATTAAGTCTTTAAACCTACTATCTTGAGTACATAAGATAGACTTTATATTGATGTATTGATGATTTCCACCTCTCTAATTCCACTTTCCAGCAAATGGCAGTTGCAACAGCCATCAGAAAAGGGCAGCGTTTAGCAGTCTCTTAATCACCACTGCCTCATAATCACCAACACTGACAGCTAAGGGAGTATGTGCAACCCTCATGCTGATGCAAAATATGCGTTAACAAGATAAGAAAGCAGGTGAGAACAGGCATCTGAACTAACAAATAAGAACAACTACATTACCTGAATTCTCCAGCTTGGCTCAAGCATGAAGCATAATCTAGAAGCAGAAGCAGCAATAAAACTATAGGCAGGAAAAACTCAGTAGTGCTGCTGAAGCAACCAAAGGATGGCTGGGATAACAGGGAACTGAATTTTTTTTTTTTTTTTTTTTGCAGTAGAACCAGTGAGTAAGTACACAAGCTAAAGTAACTATTTATAAGGCAGAATACTAATAACACTCCTTCTGATGGTGCATTAATCTGACCACTTTCCTACAGAAACCTGAGATTTTCTGTTCTGAACAAAATTCCCAAGTTAAATAAATACAGTACATAATGTTAAAGATATCCGTTAACTTCAAAATAAATTAACATTTTAATTTCACTAGTATAATTTACACTATTTAATCAACATAAGCAAAAATACTTTGAGATGGTAGGCAAAATGAAATAAGATCATTTAAATTAGGCATATTTTTCTGTTTGTAATAAGGAAACAAAAGGGTGTACTAATTCATGGGGGGGAAAATAGGATTAATTTACTTCTTTCGATCCTTTGAATATTGTGTTTTTCCTATATATTCTCTGTAAAATCCCCAGAAATGATATAACAGGTAAGAAGACAGCAGTTACATATGTACCAAAGAGAGAGAATACCCCATGCTTGCAACTGTCCCATCTGTACCTAAACCAGAGCTGCCCTCTAGTTTGAGCTTGTCCAGCTGGCAGTTAAATCCCTCTCTCTTCCAATTTGACTTTGATACGGATGGGTCACAGTAGTGATTCAAAATATGTAAAACTGTGCATGTGTGGGTTTGTGTTCTTAGTATCTACCATATATTAATGTTCTTAGCATAGCAACTTCTCAGCTGGATCAATATTCAGTATGTATTACTTTTTCCTTTTTACTGTGGTGAACTTTATTCATGACTAAACGAACTTCCTTTCTCAAAAAGGTAATTTCCTTGACTGAACATGCAGTTTCTTGATTACAGATTCACCAATTTGAACTGATGGGTTTACCTGCAGCTCATAGCCAGATGGCAATAGCCAACAGTGAAGTGAACTTTCTGCATCTTCAGACTCCCACTTCCTCTGGCTCATTGTTCACAGCCCCTGGAGAGGCTTCCAAAGTTGAACTGTTCTCAGTGTTCACAGAAACACACAGCCCATCTGTGTCATCTGGTAAAGGTGTTAATATTCCTCCAGATGACTGCCCTGTGCTTTTCCTCAGTTATGGATATGGCAGAATAGGCTTTGATTTTAAATCAATAGTGAAGAATCTGAACAAAGTCTCTTTTACCTGTGCAATGTGATTCATGTGGCTAAATTTTTCTTGAAGATTTAAGCGCTTCCAAGAGCAAAACCAGACAGTTTCCAGAGTGGAAAATGCTGAGACAGGAGCACTATTCCAACACCTTGGCAATCCTCAATCAATTATTTTTTTGAAAAAGGGGCAGCATCCTGACAATATTAAGTGTCTACATCGGTAGCATGCATCTTTTCTTGGTTGAAAACCACCTGAAGACACACACCCCTCCCCTCCAAAGAAATATAAACAAAGGCAAAGTAAAAGCTGAGACTGCAGATTCCCTTTCTGAAAAATTGTCTTTGATAAATGACCCAGCCTTTATTTGACAACAGCAGGATGTCTAAAGTCTTAAAAAAAAAAAAGATCTGATCCATGAGGTCAAAAGAATCTGGATATAATTCATCACCATGGCTTGGCTTCGTGAACAAAGATCTGGGAAGGGCTTTTCCCACGCTCACGGCAAGCGATGAGTGCACCCTTCGGGCCTGTGTGGTGGATTTTCTAGGTGAGGCGCAGCGTGCGTGGAACTGGCTCCACCCTTTACACCTGAGGTTCATCTGCCAGGGCCTGGTGAGCTTGGACGGTGACAGCGAAGTCCTCGGGTCATAGGTTTGGTTAGAGTGTCCTTCTCTTAGATGGATGCCTTACAAGGCTAAACGAGCTCCATCTGCCTGGGTTTGGAGTCAGAGTTGTCCTTCTCCTAGGATGGCTGCCCGAAGGCTAGTGAGCCCATCCTGCCCATGGACACACTTTGTCTGACCCATCAGCTGAGACCTGTCTGGCTTGGGAGACCCCACCGGAGGCACATGCCACCACCAGCACAGCTCTCAACCTCACAAGGGCACGCAAGCTCTTTCCCCACGGCAAGGGGGTGCCCGTGAAAGAGTCGCTGCTCTACCTCCGGACATCACAGACCCGGGCACGGGGCGGCCGGGGCCTGCCAAGAACGGGAGTCCTGGAGGGTGGATATAATTAATTTCTCCAGAAAATAATAACATATATTAATTTATGACAAAGATGTCTTAAATTCAGCTACAGACTACTTATACTACATGGTAACATTCTGGAGAATTGAAAAGCTGAAGTGATTATTATCTTCATGATTATTTGTCAGTAAATCCTCTGTAAGTACTTTACTAAAGTTCTAACTAAAGAAATCCAAAATATTAAAAAAGATGTAGTGCAATAGAATAAATCCTGCCTTTTAAATGGTAACATTCTTTTAAAAAGGCCACCAAAATATCAGGTATAAGAAAATATCTTACAGTTCTCTACAATATTTGTGATAAAGATACTTACAGATTAACAAGTCACATAATCATGGGAAGAGAGTCTTGTGACTGACTAGAAACCCCAGAATAAGCATAAAGGGGAAATAAAATAATTCAGAGACCATACTGGACCACTGCTGAAGATTCATCAATGATCTATACAGGAGGAGACTGCTGAATAAGTGAATGGATAGTTCAAATAGAATATGGTCTAGCAAATGCAAACGAAAGCTTCACCGAAGGAACACACAGCATAAAAAGATGACAACTAAAGCAGGAACTATTTGCTGAATGTTGTGTAGTTTCTCCATTTTCACAAGCTGAACAGAACTGATACTTGAATGGGATAGATTTTATCCACAGTAACTTTTTCCTTCTCTTATATTACCAGGTTTTGTAATGCTTCCAACTTTTACGCACTGTGTGTCAATGCTATAGTTAGGTGTATGTGACTCAACACTCTTAGATGAGTTAGAGTTGGTTCCTTCAGGTGGGCGTTTCTGTATATATAACCAAACAATTTCTTTGATTTACTTTTCAAATCTTTTATTTTCTGCTGCCAACCTGCCTGGCTTCATTTCTGTTTATGATATCTATCACTTTGTTTACTATATGTTGGCTGCTAGCAAGCATTCTCTTATCCATGTGTCTGAGAAGACTGACACACAAGCTGTCTATTGGACTTCAGCTGAGTTATCACAGGAGACAGACCTGAGAGGATTTCCAGGCTAACATGATGGTTGTTGCTTAAGTACTCTTTCATCATCTTTATATCATTTGATATCTATGCTTATGATATGTTGCATATCATTCTACATAGTCAGCTCCGTCAGCTCTGAACACATTAAGAATGTCCCACAACTCCTTTCTGATTTTCTCTGCCTGTCACATGCAAAAAATCAAGGCTTTTCCTGCTGTTTTTAAAAGGACTATTTTGCTACTACTTTTTTGTTTTACTTTCTACATTCCAGTAATATGAACATCCCAGAAATAAAGACAGCAACATATTCTCTCAGCACTCCCCATCCAAAAAAACCTTGTATAAAAAACTCCTTTGAAGTATGGGTGCAAGCAGAAGTGGAAGTCAAGGACTGATAAGAGTCAAGAACAAAAATCTCTTTTTCCTCTAGCAAGGTTGCCAAAATGAGCAATGGAGGGCTTCCCAAAGTGGCAAATAGTTTAAAGGCAGGAAACGCTGGGCAGAGGGATCTCATTCACTTGCCAGCAGAAGTCTCCTCAGCACTGTCTCCTCTCCCCCACTTTCATGGCTGGTATACTCCGAACATCTATGGGCTACCTATCCATCGAACAACATTATCAAACCATCAAAGTTGTGTTCCTTGATTGTTCTTGCAGTAATTTGCATATTACTTAGGGGGGAAATGAGCATTTCTCTCTTGCTGCTGATATTTCACAGCATACCATCCAAAATCAAGCAGCTCTTGCAGATTTACAAATTAATGGCATCTGATTTTGCAAAAGAGGATTATGTAGGTAAGTTTTCAGTTGATCTACAAAGTACAATGTACTCCAGCCCGCCATATTAATAAAGTTAAACTAGCTTGTGTAGTAAAATCTTTTAATATAAGAGTACAACTCCTGTAACTCGTCCTACCAGCAAATCTCAAAGACCACTGATGAGCAAATAGTTATAAATTATGGGAAATTACACTTCCTGAACAGATACTGTAGTTTGTGTTACTATGGTTGAGCATGAATATTTCATAAAGAGGGGAATAATCTCCCAGGCCATGTGCAAAAATAGAGGACACTGGTGCATTCAGGAAAACAGGTCTCCAAAGGAACAGGGCCAAAAGGTCCTCCAAGTGCCTAGGATACAGTAACAGCCCAAACGTAGCTCAGATGTTAACTGACCTGAAATTTGTATCTGGGTTTTCCAGATGCAAAACCTGAAGAGTTGTAGGCAAATCCAAACAATTTCCAGGGGAAAACGTTGACTTTGCAGAAACCACATAGTTCAATGAAAAAACCCTGACGGAAAATCCTCAGCAAGTCTAATTACAAAGGAAATGTTGGAACAAAGACAAAATTTAAGATTTTTTTTTTTAATTACATGTTTCAAGAAATGCTTCAAAACCCTTTCAAAGCAAAACCAGATTTTTTTTTTTATATTGTTATAGCCCAGTATTTTCTTTGAGTGTTTTGTATGTTAAAATTCTTGTAGAAAACTGCCTGCTGTTTCCTGCACAGTAAATTATGGTCAGTTTTTTGCTAGTGACTGTAAGGCAGCTTTACAAGGCTCTGCTGATAGAGATTTAAAATGTTTGGGTTTTTACAAAACCAGCAGCACTTTGATCAGAGCAGTGGATTTGCCACTGTGCAAATCTAGCAAGTCTCAGGCAGGTATGATGGTATCAGCAGTTGTTTATCAAATAAAGGACAGAATTTACAAACTTCCCAGTAAACACAAGAAAACCAGAACAGGACAGGACAACAGAAAAGGTACGCTTCAACCTAAAATAAGCACTTTTTTTTTTTTAAAGAAACCTAAACAAATATATGAAACATTTATATGAAGAACAAAGTGTCCTGGCTTCATTATCTGCAGTTCGTATAACTCGTGGTTCTATTCTGAAGGAAAGCCAAGGAGGTACTTATTAGATGAAAAGGTTAATGAATGCAAATTGTTTATGCTTTGTGAACCTAAAAGTCAAGTACATCTCAAACTAATTGCAAATAAAACAGTTAGCATCAATCATATCTACAGCTTCCTGGTATATACTACTTTGCCATTTGAAAGCAATTTAAAAAACTCTGGAAACAACTTAAAGAACCTGCATTTTCTCTGAACAGCACGTTGACATCGTTCATAGATAAGTTAATCTGAAAACATTTCCAGTCATACGAGAGCAGTCTTCCTTTCACTCTGCAAGTTATCTTAAAATACTTGCAAAATTCTATTTATTCTATGGTAATGAGAGAGAAGCCAAGAAAAATGCTTAAAGTATGTCCACCGCTTGCTCCCTCTACAGCTATAGGTACAGTGCCCAAACTGATTCACATACTTTACATTCTTGTGTACCATGATGCACTGAAGTCATTCACAGTCCTGCCTTGTGCCCTCCTTTAGGTACCTGGTTTATGTTTCAGACTAGCAGCTGGCAAACCTTTCAGCACACATAAACAGAAGATAAACTCCACCGAAAAAGGCAGAACCACCAATGGCATTCTTAGGAAGTTAAAAAAAGATTAATTTTCTCTGGGTCTTAAGAGGCAGAAACATCCTTCAAAATAGTTTTAGCACCATGGCCTAAGTTTTTAAAATAACTATCATTCTGCCCATTACACTGATGACCAGAAAGGACATATTTTATAGAATCTTAAAATACACTAAATTTACCCTAATAGGGATTAACTTCAAACAGTAAACTGCTCATTTCAATATGTAATAATCAGGGATGTAACTCTGTTATAAACATGAAGTTAAGAGCTAGTTAGATCTGAATAATATGGCCGAGCCTGTCTCAAAGTTAATATAATTGGGATAACACTGTTCAATGGACTAAAAGATGGTCCATTCTTTTTACAGTCTTTTTTCTTTACAGCCACACCAACAAAATAAGTGCCTAAAGTGGTAACTCCTACTAACAATTAACTCCTAGTTAATTGTTTCAGTTTTTCAGATTTCAAATAATTTTTAAAATAAATAGCAATTACGCTCTTGTGCTCTCGTACTGTCCCAAAAAGAACACAGCTTGTTTGAAAAGGAACTAAGAGCTACTACGCAAGAAAGTTTTTTAATTAAAAGTGGAAGAGAATTTGGAAGCTTTAAAGTCTTGCATTATTAGTTTGATCGTCTGTCATATTTACATCTCCTTTCCTACAGCGTCTGTCACTGGAGTTCTGCCCCGTGACTGACAGAATAACTCTAGTGCCTGCTTCTCTTCTTCCTGTTTGTAAATGTACCGACTATTTTGCTATCTTAACCACGATATGTGCATCAAAAAATCTAGAATTAATTTCTCTTTTAGATGTATCTTGAATCTTGGTCTTCCAATTATATATTCCAATGTATACAATTGCAAAACAATGAAAAAGGAGGCATTTTGTCTCTAGATAATGCAGCTAATTTAAAAGAAAAAAAAAAGTGTAGTGGTCTCGGACAACAGCAATACTTCCTGAGTATACTTCCAGAGCCAAACTGCTCTATGAAGACATCTCTCTCAATTGCACTGGTGACTACCTGATGATGATAATTCAAAAATTTTTGCCATTATTTTCAAAATTGTACAATTTCCCTCTTCACGTACATATAATTTTCTGTCACATAATTTCTCAAATTTCACCAAATTATAAACCATTAAAGCTGAGAATATTTAATTTTTAAGGCTAGAATTCACTCTTTTTTTTATTTGTTTTTTTTATAAAAGGACACATAGGAGTATCTTCTTGTAAAACAGAAACATCATTTCCTTACATATATCCCCACTATATAGCACAATTAAGCCTCCAGTAAGAGAGATGTTTAGTGTTATGCCAAGCTTCATATGTTGTGTACGTAAAACATACATTAAGTTACTTTAATGTTGTCATTAGATAAAGGAGATAAGGGACCTTTCTTCCTTTCTTTTGCACATGTAAAACAGGATATTAAGTTTCTCATTGTGTTTCATTCAAACATGTATAAAACCATGTAACTTCAATATAAATGTAAAACAAAACAGGAATTTAAAACCCAAATCTTGAAGACACAAACCATCTTCTAAATCCTTTCTTCATAAAATAAGCAAAATAAGCTTGAAATAGGGTTAAAAATAATCTAATTCATGGTTACACCTCAGGAATTACAAAAGTCTTTAAAAAGTCACTGCAGGAACTGAGGAAAAACCCAAAAGTGGGTGCAGTACCCACTCTCACTCAGGCCAGGAACTGCCAGCTTCAAATGCAGCCCATTAGCCTGAATTATAGAGAATAACACCTTCCACACAGCAACACAGCCCTCCCTTTGTTGTTCGTTCCTGTGAGGTTATAACAGACATACCACACTACCTAAGGCTTATAATGGAAACGGTGGCAGCACCACACAGATTATCTGCGGCGCAATTAATTTAAAGCACTGGCTCCTATGTTGAACAAATGGAAAGGATCAAAAAAAAAGACTAAACATCCACCAGAAGTAAGGCCAGCAGGCAGGGTCTGCACTTAGCAAGTTCTGTACAGGTACATCAAGCTCATCTGCCTTGTGAGGCCTGAGCAAAAGAGAGGAACACCTGGAGATGATGCCTGCACACAAGCATTCCACAGCCTGTCCCACTGCCCTGCAGAAACAGTCCGTGAATTCTGCTGCTACAGCACCCAGGAAACACAGGCAGCAATGGAAGACAGAAATTCAACTTTCAGAAATCTCAAATATGTTTACAGATAGTTACAGCAGGTGGACATTTCAAATCATCCAAGCATGTCCTTGCTTAGGTCCAAACACCATTAAGACCAGATTAAGACCACAGGCAGAATTTATATGTCTTTATGTTTTATATCTTTCAGGTATATATTTTATTGCTACTTAATAAAACTAATCAAGCAAAATCCCCACATACCTTACAGCTTTAAGAAACGTAAGCAGAGTGGTGTATGTTCCAGTACACCTAGTTCAGGTTACTTACTATCATTCTAACTTTTAAGACTTTCTTAAGCTGTGTTTTAACAACAAATCCAGCAGAACTTTTAAACTTGCATTCACATATCCTGGAAGCGTAAGCGTTTACTTACAGTTATATTCCTCAACTGATTGCAAACATTTGATTGCACGCTTATGGTTATGACAGAAAAGAGCCTCAGATATAAATTTCTGTACTTACGCTTTCTGAACGAGAGATAAAAAGATGCGTTTCAAAGAGCTAATTTCTGGTCTGCTTAAAAATCAAGTACTACATTCAACTGGGTTTGGATTCTAAGGTATGAAATACTGTTCTATTTGTTGATATCTTTAACAAGATAGAGCAGGATTACAGAATGTAAATTATAAGTCTTCATTCAACACTGGAAATTAAAAACAATAGATGTGGCTGGCCTGCATCCATGGGTCTCTGCAATTATACTCGAAATCTAGAACACAAGTGTAGTATCTTACACGCAGATAAACAAATCTACTTGACTTCCCAGAGCCACGCGCTCTGTTCAACTTCCAGAGTTCTGTTTTAATCAGAAAAGATAAACCATAACCATTACTAGTTCATTTAACTATGGCAAAGGATATCACAAAACAAATTTGGCATAACTGGGTATTGCATCCAGTTTTTAGAAGACTAGAAATGCCCAATTAATCTTTTTCCAAAACAAAATGCACCTGACAAAACCTTGGAATGACTTATAGAACGTTTTGAAAATCCTAGGTCTAATAAATATAAATAAATACAATTGCTTTAGAGAAATTATTTTCTTCTTTAAAACATTTCTCTATGGATAAAAACCACAAACACCACAAACTTGTCACAGCTTTACTCATCAGATGCAAACACTCAGAAATACAGGAAACAACTTTTTAACATAAACTGAAAATATACAAATATTCATCTAATATTCATCCAGTTGCTGGAAACTTCTCACAGCCTTTTTTGGCATGTTGACCAAACCTGTGAAGTTACAATCACCTTGCTAGACCCGTCCCTTTACACCACCCAACCATCGTTCATTGTGCCGTGAACATTAAAGCAAAGCTGTAGAAAGGTGGAAGCTCTCCTGTTGGCTCCAGCTAACAGTGCTGTTATAAACCAGGTTAGGAGAGGAAAGCTTTGCCAACAGATTAATGTGCAGTCAACTTCAGTCAATCCCGAATTAAGCTATACACAAGTTTTCAGATAAAGCACTGGAAAAGATGGATCAGTTACCCAAGTAACTTCAGATGTGTGGGAAAGACTTGTTCTCGACATCATTTTGCCCCAGAAATCTAGAAGGAAAGATACTAAGAAATTCTCTCCAGCCATCAACCTAACAGCTGACGGGTAGAAAATCTTATGCAGTGTCTGGCATAGGCTCAGATACAGCTGAACACAGACTTGAAGGCATCTCTGGTGAGGAACTGGAAACACTGTGTCCCAGCAACTTCCTTCCTTTCCTTTTCTGCCCAAGAGAGAGCAGGGGAAATCAACAGAAGAATCTCAACTAAGCAGCCTCTGACTGAATGCAGTACACTTGCCTGGACAATGTAATGGAGGAAGGAGCAGTGATAATTTACCACCTCTTCCAGGCACGTTTGCCATGAAATGGCAGATGGAGAAGATAATGGATAGGCAAAGACAATCAAGCATACTGTCAGTTCTTCCTCCTAACTCACACAAACACCTGCAAGCTATGCAGGACTGGGAAACGTGCGCCTTGTGCAGGATTAGGCAGTCTGGCCATGTAAAGTGCTTGGTACCCTGCAGCTTGGTACCCAGCTCCCCTGCAGTCACGAAAGACATTTCCTAAGTTAGTGCAGTTGTTCAATCATACTAAAGACCCCGAGGGTAAGGCATTTGTTTCCATGAAATTCCACTAAGATTATCACACTGCATTTAACTGCTTCTAAGTAAAAGACAGCAAGAGTGAGTGGCGGGAGGGGTGGGGCAGGAGAGGGGTATGGAGGAAGGGGAGCAGGGGGAAGAGGGAGAGAACAGGGAAGGGCAGGGCAGGGAAGAGGAGAGGAAAGCAAATCAGGTGTCTTCAGACTCAATCTACGAAAGCTTCAGAAGTATGAAACACACATGTACCCCTAAGGAAATACCTACAGTGAACCTGAGGAACTCGGCAATTCGAATGTAAGTTACTCTTGTAATCACTATTGTCATTGCTTATCCCCTTCAGAGAAAAATAGCTTGTCACTTTGCAAACTATGGAATAAGCAATTGTGCATCTTTAAAAAAGGAGGTATAATTATCCTTTAAAATTTTGTAGCACTTTGAAAATAGAGTGTCTGAGGTTTTGAGATCTGTGTTTTTTACAGGGAATATTAAGAAGCAACTATCTTAAAAAAGGCCCGTTTCCTCTGTACAGTTTTCTTCTAAGCTTAACTGCAGCACTTAATTACCATTGCAATATGCACGTAAAGCACTTCCTTCTCTTTAGAGTGGAAAAATAATGCGACAGCTCATTAAAAAAGACACACAAGGAAGGTTCTGACTCCATATAATAAAACAGTGTGCATCAGGAGGATAATGAAGAATTGGAAGAGGCTCCACAGAGTTTTTGTAGAATGTCTGATCCCTGTTGTTTTCAAGACCTGATGGGAGTAAGCCCTGAGCAACCTGTTCTGAACTCCATGTTGACCCTGCTTTGAGAAGCACGTTGGACTAGACAACCTCCTTTCAACCATAGTCTACTTTCAGATAGAAGGTATCAAGTTGCCCAAAAGCACCACCAGAGAACCCCAGGAGTTTTGCAGAAAGTTTTCAAAATCAGATTTTTCAAAAAATAATACCCTTCAAGAATTTTGCTCCAAGTACCAAGTTGCAGCACTCACGCACACTGCGAATTCATCAATGGTATGACTGGAAACCTTTTAGTAAAAACACATTCGTAATAAAAACACATTTGTAATAATTTATGAAATGCATGCAATAAAAGCTAGCAAAAGACAAAAAAAAAAATCAAGGATATGCTTTTTGGACTATCTGCTGTAAATAAGTGATGGCTTTTCACTGAATTCCTTTCCTAAATATCAGTACAGCATAATAATTCACAGGCAACATTAAATGTGTTTCTTTATAGCAGGCATTTCTGACTAACACTGCGTCCGTTCTTAAAAGCACACAGATTTGCTAAAGCAGACAAACCCTCACGCAGCCTGAGAAAGCAGACGCAGACACCCACGCAGAAAGCACTTTGCAGGTGAAACACGTCCTCACCTTGAGGTTGGGTTTTGAGAGGAGTTTCAACAGTTCTCTGATCTCACTGCTCAGTGGCTTGCTCTGCAGCTCCTCAGCCAGCTGGGTGGGAGATGGAATAGACACAAAGACCATTAGCAAAGTGCTGTTTTACCCAGTACATCGGTGACAACCCTGAACCTATCCCATTCAAGGTTATTACTTTCCAGCGTGTTCAAACAGAAGCCAGCATGAAGAAAAACACCATCAATCACCGCGCTTCTTTTTCTGGCCCTCAGCGGACCAGATTTTTGCCAGGCCTTTTGGCTCAGTTTAACACAAGTAATCATTTCTGGCAAGAGTGCAGCCAGATCACATTCTGATTTATAGTGATGGGGACAAATCCCAGCACTTCATTTAAGTGAATGGTCCTCTGCGTGCAGACAAAGGACTGCTTGTAAAAATGACTGGATCAAACTTTGACACTGTCTGTAAAAAAGAGTTTTGAATGAGGTGGTGAAATCCACACTGCTTCCAAAAACCCACAGTAGCTGTGCTGTTTAGGACTGGGATAAGAAAAGCAAAGTACCCCTACAGTGCAAGCAATCTGAACCTTTTATTATGTTTACACATACACTGGAAAGAGCTTGTTAAACGTGGAGCGGGTTAATCATAATATAGTTTATAACAGGTCATCAGCAATTCAGGCCCCTAAAATGCACAAATAAGACCAGTAATTTATGTTCGGTTATACTACAAAATCGTGGTTTGGTGAACAATAGAGCAGCAGTCTAAGATTTAATCCCAAAGCCATTTGGCCCATGTCTTGAGTTCTTATCACGACATTCTCAATTAATTTGGACTCAAGAGGCATATTTTACTGCAGGATTTCAGACTCAAACTATTTTTCCAGAAGAAGGAAAAGCTAAAACATATTTCACAACACTGAACTTTAGTTTAAAATTCTGAAGCTACATGGTTCGTAATCCAAAACGTGATTTCAGATAACCACTTATTTTCTTTGCATTAAATCAATATCATAAAAATGTCTCAAAGAAAGATTGGTCATTTGCAGCAAGTAATTTTATTCGTCTACCCTAATTTTAAATTTGTACTTCCATTTTGTATAAATTTTCAAGATAAATGGACAGAAGTATATGTTGCATAGTTATATACAATAGACAATTCTAGAAGCAATTATACACATCAAGACATGGTTTGACTCCTTGTTTTTAAACCTTCAGATTAATACAGGGGTAACAGGGCAAAAATTCATCACCTACAGTCTCACAGCCTTTTAACTACATAATTAAAAACATCCAACAAATACATCACTGCTAATCTTAATGATATTTGTGTCTTAATACTGAAGGTTAAAAAATTATCTCAGTAGAAAAGGTCAGAATTAAATATTTTAGGTATGTAAAGCTACATATTGAGGTAATCTGACTGCAATCTAGCCTGCCTCGTCTATGGAAAAGGTCTGCAAAGCTGAAAATATTTTGTGATAGGAATGACAGCAGGTATATTGATAACCAGGTTCCCCTTGGTTATCTTATTATCCTTTAGCTTCCACTCCTCATCACTAGAGAATAAAATCTATTCATTCATGTTTCACTGATAGAGACAAGTAATCACTCAGTAAGAATGACTGCTTCAGCATTTCTCAGACGAATTGTACACAAACATCTAACCTCAGGAGAACTGGCGCTAGCTTTGGTGGTACAAATATAAATGCAGGTACGTGAGGTTTAGAACACAGAAGCAGAATATTTTGTTACTGCTTTAACAGCTTTTTAATCTCATCATTTAGGAAATATTTGTTCAGAAATGAAACAATATTTCTTTTCACTCACATAATTAACAAAGTTTTTCCAGGTATTTCCATAAAAGTCTTAAAGGCACAAGTAACACCCCATGACAGAGGAGGAGGAGGAAGACAAAGGTTAATAGAGGAGGAGGACGTCAAAGCCACGTTTCCAGATAAGCAAACAGACACCACCAGAGCTACT
Organism: Buceros rhinoceros silvestris; assembly: GCF_000710305.1. NCBI lineage: Eukaryota > Metazoa > Chordata > Aves > Bucerotiformes > Bucerotidae > Buceros > Buceros rhinoceros. Next base: position 48,029 of record NW_010416426.1, on the reverse strand, counting down.
TGTTGTGCTTCTAGCAGTTTTGCACTTAATTTTTATTTGTTTTTGTGGTTGAAGTGCTGAAGTTTCTGATAGCTACCAGCAGCATGATCTATATGGAATTTTTTAGGCACAGTGATACAGTGATATGCCAAAGACTGCAGGAAAAGCTGTTTGAGAACGTCTTCTGTGATTCTCTGGTGAGGGAAGGTAACATTTCACCAAGTTCTTTGCAAAGAGCTGCCACTATAGAAAGGAGAGGACAAAGCAAGGGAGAGGGGTAAATGTGGAGTGAGGCTGGTGAGATGAGGAGCACCAGGGCCTGGAGAAAGTTCTGAAACTTCTTTTGCCAGAACAGTCATTCCAATAACCTAGAGGCCTTATCTGCAGTATATACCTATGTTTAGATAATTTGCTAATGATCTAAATTCCTATGTCAGACACCGCTGCTCCAAAATAACAGGCAAACAGAATCTCTGATGGGAAATGCAGTCTCAAAGTCACTGAGGGTAAGGAGAGAGAAAGTATGGTAGCTAGGACTATAAAAATGTTTGGAAAAGAAGCTTCCCCACAACTGCTACCTCTGAAATTGCATTAAAAGATAGAACACCAGACTGAAAACACACTCCCGAAACAGTTTTTAGTTACGTTAGCAGCATCTCAAATTTGGATTTTAAATCGAACAGGAAATAGTCACTTGCTAATAAGAATATCTCCTTTGTTTAACTATTGAGCAGTTACTACGCCTAGGAAGACAAAACATTAATTTGAAGCCTATTGAAATAAAAGCGTGTTTTATATCACCAACATCCTCTTAAATCCCTGAAGCTGACAGCTAGTCAGGCAACATGCCAAAAGCTGAATAGCACTTTAATCCTGGAAATTCACGGGTTTTGGAGTTACAAAACCCACTGCATGTAAATTAGTTTCCTCAAAGTTTGTTGGTAATTACTGAGACACCAAAAATCCTGCAGTGTGTTCGCCTGCCTTCAGCTGCCAAAGGACATTCTCAGTCTATGGGATGGTGCCCATAAAACCAGCTGTCCAGCTACACATACACAAAGATGAAGAACCAGCAAGAGCATCTTTTTAAAACCTGTGCTTAAAAAGTAGACAGATGTCTAGAGACACTCGTGTCCCGACACATGTACATTTCAAAAATCCTACCGTATATATGTAACACATTCATAGGGTTAAAAATCACAACCTCTCTCAACTGAGGAGTGACAGAGTACTTTAATTTGGGGATTTCCAAAAGTATACATTTTAAATGGGGCTGAACAAAGAATGAGATTGCTCAGCATTTCTGAAAATACCGAGAACTAAGTTTTGCATCCAAAAATAAGAAATTATTCATATTAAGAATTTTAGCCCAGATATTCATAACACAAATGTTAACAAGGATTATTAATATGTCACCAAGAACTTAATGAGGAGAATTTCAACCGGCTTTCTAATTTTCAAAATTACTATCAACATTATTCAAAACTACTTGAAGGTTAAAAAAATATTACTAATAGATGACTGATATCAAAGCTAATGTGTTATTATATTTGGTATGTTACAGGATATAGCTCTCCTCCTACTGAAACTTGATTAAATTACATTATATCCTTTCTTCAATAGACTTCAAATATGTTTAACACAGTTTTCATTAAAATGTTACCATTCTAAATTCACAACATCTAACCATTTGTAAAATTTAAAAATCAAAAGCTATTAATTACATAAAAAGACAGTTAAGATTTAAAAACACCTATAAAATATCTGAAGGTTCAAACATGCTGTATTTGAAATGGATCCTAATACATGCTGCCTTTTCAAAAAAACAACCTGAGATCATCAACTGCAACAAAGATTTCTGAGTTTCACCTAAACCACAGTTTATTAAACATTTCTCTATCCTGGTGTACTTCAAGTTCAGTCATAGTTTATACAGGTGTGTGAACAATTCATCTGAATCCTAGAATTAACAAAATAGCAAGATATGGCAGGTTGGATTTTCTTTTCTTTAAAATAAAAATTATAGTAACAGGAAATTAACTACTCCATCAATGCCTACCACTTCTACAATTTATTTTTTGGTTATGAAAGTAATTTGGAAAGCTCCAATATCAATAAATCACTACTGTACTTTTTCTTATATAGGTTTTGATTATTTTTTTTTTAACAAGCCTCCTTCCTAGGCATTTCATACGCTTCGTTTTTGCGGTAGTGTATGTCATGTTTCATGTTCTGTCAGCAGCGCTGCTATCTCATTTGTCTTTATTTTTCCAAAGCATTCCTCTTGCCTGTGACTTTCTCAAAACACTAATAGTCGGCAACTTTTTCCCTCCCAGTAGAGACCCAACCTGTAATTTCTACTACATAGCCTCTTGTTCTGCTTTGGTAACTATCTCGATGCAATGTTTTTATAACAGGCAAATGAATAAAAATCAAACTAATAGCAGCAACAAGCCCAGTGATGACAGCACCTTTGGAAACATTTGCAGCTTCTTATGATTTCAGCTCAGAGGATTACATTCATATGTTTGCACTATGAGGAGCTCTGCTTGCAGACAATTTTTTGGGAGACTTGGTACCAGTAATCTCAGCAGGGTACACTTACATCATGTGCCAAGGCTGCTGCACCATGGAGTATGGGCACCGGGTTCTGTTTTTCGTAATAATGCAGTTTTTCATGTATCTGGAAAACAATAGTAGAAAGCGATAACTTTACTTAACAGCACAAGAAATGGTACAAAATGACGCTGTTGAGCTAACGGATATCTTGAGCGTCTGTAACTAAAGGAACATCCTTACAGTAACCTACAGGCAGCAATCATGTTAGTGTAATTCAACATCATCCTCTGTTGAAGTGCTAAGAATATGAAATCAGATGTAAAAAAATGCTCCATATGTAGACCAACCCACAGAAAAACTAAACATTTGTGATTTTTCTCTCCTGGCTTTCTCTGTCCATATTTCTAACATATTGCTTTAAGTATCAATTACATTTTATATTGCTGCTGAAAACACAAAGCATAAAGTGTTTATCCCCAAGATGGATATAAAAAACCCTGTAAATTATGATTTATGAAGTGAAATAATAGCCTGCCACCCACATCTTGACAGAGAGCTTGGTGGAGCGGCTGCCATCATTAAAATAATTCAGAAACAAGGGCAAAGTAGTGCTAATATGAATTCTAACACATCTGAAAGAAAAAGGCAATCCTTCAGCAAGGTAAAGTCATTTAGGAGCATTCAAAGTTTTTAATGGGGAGTTATTGACATTAAAAATGCAGTGTGCTTTGGTTCTTTCAAAAGGGGAAAGGATTCACCATCCTTTAAATAACCAGCCTCTTCCCGCCTCCGCAAGTTATGCATTTCAAAATTTAGATTTTTTCCAGTATGAAAGCTTTAAAGAACTAAAATACTTTAAAGCTTCTATCAAGTTTCTTAAAAGTTATTTCAGAATGCCACGAAGTACTATACTAAACATTCAATTTTATTTACTTTATTTTCCTGAAGATACACAGGAATTAAATTTTTAAAATTTAATCACATTTTTAAAAAGCTATAATTCTCGAAGAGAAGACAGCACTAGTCTGAACTGATGCAAACAAACTCCATTCTTAGATTTCTACTTTAGTTCCACTGCTCTGAAGGAGGCAAGGACTCCAGATGGCTGGAGGAGTTGCAGAAGGAGCTAAATCGGGGACTTCTGTGCTTGGTGAGGAAGATGAGGTCTGGCAGAGGCCACAGGACACAGAACTTGGCTGGCAGCCTCTCGCATCCTTAGGGTACAGGAACCCCAAAGATACCCTATCCCACTGTGCAATGCTGCTGGGGGAGGAATGGGACAGATGGCAGGCAGCAAGGACAGCTTTAAAGAGCAACCAAAAAAGTGGTCTGCACTCTGAAAACGTCTGGAGTTGACTGGATCCTACCTGTTTTGCACCAACTGTTCCCTCCAGTGTTTCCCCCTCCACCACATTTGCTTTTCTTCGCTTACTTTTACACTCATTCCCCTCACTGCCCAGGACTCCCTCAGCCTTTTCCCCAGCCCTTTCTCTTGAATTTAAACTGAACTCCTAACTATACCCGTAACAAGATAATGCCATGTCAATGACACTTCTGTTTGCCATTTTTTGTCTTCTGCAGTGCTTCATAACACTTTCTAAGTCTGCATCCGGTTTTACTCATTTAGACTACAGGTTCTTTGAAGTAAAGGCCATATGATATTCTGTTAATGCAATGCGGCATAGCAAGATCTAAGTCTTGGTCGATTCCTTCATCATTTCCATAATCTTAACAAGATTATTTCTGTACGTCATTAGTTAAAGGATACTGAAGTTCTGAAACATCAAGGTGAAGCATGAAGACACCACAGTTACTCAGTTGCTAAGTAGTAAAGTTGATTTGTTCTGAACAGGAAGCAATTGTCCCTCATCTGGAAACGAAACACAAAGCACTACTATCTCCAGAACATGGGTCTGAAATTTACATGGCTTATGTAGACATTGTTTATTCAGCAAAGTAAGATTAATCCATACTGGATGTCACCAAAACTATAAGTGACTGGACAACTTAGTATTTCTAGCTCACAAAGCACAGAAATTAGAAAAAAACCAAGGAGCTGCAGCTCCCTGAGTTTAGCAGAAATTTGTGACTTACTTAGACTGTGACCTTGAATAACTATAAGGCATAGTAAATCAAAAAGTCTCAAATCCATAATTTTTTGATTGCTTCAGCCAACATCTTCATTTTATCCAGGCTGACCTTCCATCCACTCTGAGGCTAAGAGCAGCTGCCTATGCTGCCGCCTTCTTACTCCAAGAAAATAGAAGTGCCACTGCCAGTGAAGCGGGTTTTACCCTGGGCAACCTGCAGGTGTCTTTATGAATGAAATTACAAAAACAAACAAACACTGAAATATGCTTGTGTAACCCATCTTTGTAAAAAATTCTATAAAATTTTAAATTCATGCAATAAACAACAGTGTTTCAAGAGGAGGTGCTGTGTAACTTTAACAATTTATTGGCTCTGCTTATAACCAGCAAATGGCTGAAACCAAATTTTTACTTTCCTAACAATGGATATTGGAATCCAGTTAAGCATTTAAGGAAAATCATTAAGACTTTATTTGATTATGGAGGGGTTGTAGAGAGTGAAAGTCTAAACAAATCTGGAGCAAACAACAGAAGCTAATCAAGTAAGCAGAGAAATATAACTATTACTAGACAGATCTAGATACTAGATACTGGAAGTTTAATTAATTTATTGTACTGGCGCAGTGAGTGACTCTAGGGATAGACTTTACATATTCTATGGTGACAAGCACTCCAACATCAGCACACTTCCATTTGAGATGCAATAAAGGTGGGGTTGTTGGGTTTTGGTTATGGGTTTTTTTTTTCCAGAAAATATCTGATTTTATTTAATAGACAGTATTTTGCCTTGTTTGTTAGTTGAATCTATTTTTTTAATCAGATCTTTATTTGACAATATCTGCCTTCCATCTCTTCATAATTTAAAGGATTTTCCTAAGAAAATTAAAAAGTACCAGTCTGTGCCCAAAGCTGCACAAGGATTTGTGATAAAATACAAGGATTATCTTTCATATCAGTCTGAAATTATCATACACATCATAAAAATGCACTGCCTACTGCTGTTCTGCATACCTGTAACTTCTGGATAACCAATATGTTCACAACGTATGCTGCACTTAAACATAATAGCTTCCCAAATGCAGGAGGACACGAGATCTGGTGCAATTCAACTGACAAAGCAAAAATTTCAGTGAGGCAAAAATGCATTTTCAGACAATTTCTTCTCTCAATGTGTCTAAAAACGTGGTCCAAGATGTTTTGATCCATAATTTTCCTCACATTCTACAGTGAGGTTGGCTGGCCTCTAGTTCCCCACACTGTATTTTTGTCCTTTTTTGAAGATGGGGACAGCACTTGCCTTTCCCCAGGCACTGGGGACTAGGACATCTCTGCTGCCTTTGAAGGATGACAGAGCATACTTGAAAACTCACGTGGTGGCCTTTGAATTTCTCAGACTTCAGAGTGTTGAATGAGTGCACTTTAGGACAATCTCCTTTAGAAAAACCATTGTGCACACAGCCAAGTGTTTTGGCAACTTCTGCACGTTGTCTTTCAGATAATTTTTTCCCAAATCTGAAATTTGTAAATCATGCTAATATATGCACAACTAGCATTATATTTCCAAAATTCAATTCTTACACAAGTAGAACTTGAAATTTAAATAGCCAGATTAAGTGACTGCGTTGACGGAAATGAATACAGTGCAAGCTAGGCAAACATAGAAATGAAAGGCAAAACAGGACAAGGTGGTGCAAGTGCTTTGCCCCTTTACAAATCTCACTCAGTGAAATTAAACTGTAACAGAAAACCATCCTGAAACACTTTGCGAGAAGTACGAGAGTAGATTCAAAACAGAAGTGAGAGTATTTACCCACTCAAGATAAAGCAATTCCTATTTGCATTGCTCAAACCACTTGTCTGAGCTTCATTCTAAAGAATGAATATATCTATTCTATATCTATAACGAATATATCTATTTAGTACAAAAGCCACACTTATCTTACATTGTGTGGCTATCCCGGATGTCCCATAACTTTATGCTATTGCCTTCTCTCTAGTAGAAACGTATGGAGAATATAGGACTATATCATGCTAAAAAAGCAGAAAATATAGTACATCTGTTTTAAGTTCTTCTGGCATTTAAGTTTAAAGCTTGAACCCTGAAAATCTCTTTACAGATGAGACTGAGTCGGTTAAAACAAAGATTACATATTGTAAATAAAACATATAAAGCTGTTCTCCTGAAGAGATGACTGGGAGTTTGTTTTTTTGATTTTTTTTTTTTTTTTATGACTACTTATTCTTTTCACTGCAGAGTACTTTGGGAAGATTTACAAAGTTCTGAGAAAACTGACAATCTACAGTGAAGATATGCCTCAAGAGGGAAAAATAATCATTTGCAAATTTATACAACTTCTGGCACATTTGTAGGCAAGTGAAATTGTTTCTGGATTTTCCCAGAGAGAATTAAGCTTTTTGTAACAAAATACAGCAGAAATATGTTTTCTGCAGCGTCCCCAGCCTGGAATATTTCAAAATATAGAGAGTCAAAAAATTAAAAATTTCAAGCAAAATACCTTACAAAGTAAGCTTTCTCCTTTTAGATTTCTGTCCAGGTACAGTTCCAAAATCACATGGCTGAGAACATGACAGAGGAGGGAGATAAGCATGTATATAGAATTGTATCATTAGTTTCCAATACGCCGTCTCCTTCTGAGAAGGAATTGCCTTAATACAAGAATAATTTTGTTAGTATTTAGTGGACTCTGGTACAGTCGTGTAAGCAGAACTTTTCTGAAAGGCTCTACAAAACAGTACTATCTACATTCCTGGCTTCAGAAAGGGTAGGTTGTGTCAGTACTACAGTCTAAGATTTATTATCAATCTTTAGAAAGTTCTCCACCTATAAAGTTTCTGGCAAATGTAAATTCTGCTTTTAAAATGGAGCTCCAAAATAGACTATTTTCATGATAAGATGATACCACCCAAGAAATACAATGTCAGATGTTACCTCCTTTTTCTGAACTTGAGGAAATACAGACTTTAACTGCTTGATCTGCCTACTGCTTTGTGCATAGGAACAAAATGCTTTTAAAGGCTACACTGAAAGCGTCAGCAAATTGAAGGTAGGGCTCCCTGTAAATTCTTCAAAAGAGTTTCCCAGTGCCAATAAGCTAAAATACTAAAAATGCAGAGAAGTGCTCGAATTAATGGAGTTTCAAGTGTTCTGAACATCAAAGCAAAATGAATTTCAAAAACAGAGACAGAAGCCTACTTGTAAGAAATAATTTTAAGATGTAAACATTTAGAACATTTAGACTTTTGCCTTTCAGTTTTCACAACCTTCTCCGTTCCTATCCCTGCTTCTCTGTATCATGACATTGGCTTTGTCTTTCTGTCCTCTTCCTCTCCTCTTTTACATCTCAAAAATATTTTTCATCTTCCTTGCTTCTGCTTTCTTTTTTCTTTATTGACAGTCAACACATTTAAGTCACCTGGAACTACCTTGCTGACTATATTCTTACATTCATATGAATAGTCTGTGGGTATGTACTCAATGACTACACACTTCTCTATTGTTTGAGCATGCACTAAACCTAAATTTTACATACAGTATAGGTTAAAAGCAAACCTGACAATCAGGCTGTGAAGATGTATAATGCTGTAGAGGTCCAGTGCAAGATTTAGAACCCAGACAGGCCTTGTTCAAAAAGCATATGCCAAAAGCATTGGTGGTGGAGAGAACAAGATGTAGCAAAATGCAGACATGACACAAATCAAAACAAAGCTTTTATTAATATCCAAGAGTAGGGGAGGAATAAGGTGACAAGTTAACAGGAGACGAAAGACTTAGTCTTTTTGACAGAACAATTAGCATAGGTAAAGAATAACTGTATGTAAGAATATATATGCAAACACTTATAACCCAAAAAACACTGGCTCACTGATGTTCACACATACTGGCACATAAAATGCAGGAAACCACACGCAATTGTGAAAACATTCTGTAACCACACAGGGGTGCCACCAACTACCCACACATGTCAACACCTCTGGATAAGAGCTTTTTTTATGTCAATGATGCCATCCCAACAAGTACACACTGAAGAGGATCTTCTGAGAAGCTTGTACTGACCATCATTCTAAGACAGACAGTAATTCTGGAACAGAGCCACCTTTTCAGAAACATCAGAGGCTTATACCCTATTAGTTATATAAACATTCCCTTAACTGGGTATGATTTTACTGGATGAGATACCTTTCAATATGGAGATAAGTTACCAGCAAAATGTGGTTAATTATGTGCACGCATGAAAACATGCAGCACCATCTGTGTTTAATGCAACAGAACAATCGTCTCTGAGGACCTAATCGCCACACCATATATGTTTCTGGACTAGCCTAGTCTAGTCTTATCTGTTGAACACCCATTAGCAGCTCATCTCCATGTTGTTTCAGCAGAAAGGAATCCATCTCATGTACTGAACTGCTGATGCTTGCTGATGCAAACCAAAGCAGCACAAGCTGAGAAGATGGGAAATTGCTTTAAAAGGTGTGCTCCCGATCTGAGCTAAGAATGCCAATATAAACACACATATGAAGCACCAAGACATGCCTAGAAAATAGGCATTGAGCATATTGTTGTAGGAAGTTTGTAACAGTAGCCAGAACATCTCCCCTAACCGCTCTCTTCCTTATATTCTTCATAATATACCAACAACAAGAGTGTCTGAAATCAAAGCACCGACAAAAGCCATGCAGCTTCTGTATTTATTGGCTTAGTCAGCTGCATGGATGCATAATGAAAGACTCTCTTCAACAGAGAAGCTGTTCAATGTCCACCAAAGTTTCAGGTTCATGTACCATTTGCAAAAGTCTTTAATTCCACTAGTGGCACCACAAACCAGGGAGATGTTACTACAAAGAGGACCATGCTTACATTAAGAAGCCATAACAGATTAAAAGAATGCTAAAAGAAAGCAAAAGAGAAACTGCTGAGGCAGTGAGTGCTAGTTTTGGCTTCATTTGCAATCTGTGTCCTGCATCTGTAATATCTGGAGCAAGAGAAACCATTCCAAGGCACTCACGGCTGCAAAGGACATATTTGTGAATAGTCTCAACGTTTACAGAGTGAGATTTCAAAGTGAGAATTAGGGTTTTCATTTGATCACTAATGGCACAACTTTAACTCTGGGACTTAAGACAGAGTTCACTGTCCAAACCAATCAACATCTCTGACAAAATAAAACAAAGTACTTAGAAGAAAAAATGAAACAATGGGCTACAACAAAACAAATGAAAATAACCATAAAAACATGCACAAACTATAATTTCATACCACCATCTACACTGAAAGAGGATGCATATTTTGCTTGATGTAGAATTTTAATTAAAGATTGTTTAATTCCCTCCTTTTCTCTTCCTAGAATCCTACTGTATCAGATTAAAAGAATCAGAAAAATTACCAGGTTTTTTTGCTTTATTTTCATCATTTAGCGAGTGTCTGTAAGCTTATTTACACAGCACAGAATTACAGACTGAATACAGAACTACTCATTGGTTCCCAAACTTTCCTATAGCAGTTATCATTGCAGGTTTGGCAACTAATGAACTTAAATATATTAACAACTCTGCAGTAATATGGCATGATGAACACACGAGGTGTACGAAAACTGAGCGGCAAATCAAATCCCAATTCATTTCAAATACCCAATGCACATCTTGAAAACTGACTTTCTTAGAACACATACAGCCTTTAAATCACATTCTATTCAGGCCAGTTGACTTGAATTGCAGTTAGAGGCACAGAGTATCGTGAAGAATTTAGCATTATGTATTTTAGAAAAGACAAAATAAAAATGCATAAATCGCAGCTAATGACTCCAAGTTTGTAAAGAGAATCTCATTCCCCATAGTAACATTAAATTGCCTCAAATGTAAATTAAGTGATTGCACAGTGCAGAAACACTTTCGAGATAATGTTACAAGAATCAAAGCAAGCCTCTGAAGACATAAAACCAGATATTCAGGTACCTCGATTATGGCCAAATTTTCCATAGCAAAAAGTTTCACCATGATGGATGAGTAATTCTCTTTCAAGTCCTTGTTCTGAAGAGCAGAAGCATTAAGTTCATGAGAATTCAAAACTAGGCTACTGGCATGGAAATATTTCTGCCTAAACAGTTAAGAGTCAGAAGTCATTCTGAACAATGTTAGACAGCCTTAACAAAAGAACTAAAAAGTTGCCCTATAATAGAAGAACAATAAGCTTCTTTATCACTACAGCAGAATATCACTAAAAAAGAGTTCACAAAGCCTGCAGACTGTCTGGTGTAAACTGCTGTAATGGGCTTAGCCAGGAGTACATTTTCTTCATAGCAACCCATATGGTGCCGTGTTGTAGATCTGTGACCAAAACCATGCTGAGAAACACAGCAGTGCTTTAGCTATTGCTGAACAGTGTAGCATAAATTCTCCCTTAGTCCCCTGCAGTGAATAGGCTGGGGGTGGCCAAGAGTCTGGGAGGGGACACAGTTGAGACTGCTGACCCCAACTGACCACTGGGATATTCCATACCATGTAACGTGTTTTTCCAAAGCAGGCATTGCCTGGGGACTGGATGAGCATTGGTCACCTTGTGCTGAGTGACTGCTTTTGCATCACTTTCCACCCCCCACAGACAGCTAGAACAAGGGAAAAACCAAGGTGGCATCTAAATTCTTTGATGGAAACCCATGAATGGAGACTCCTTAGCTTGAGCCTTATCTCATCTGCTACTAAAGCCTGTTTTCTTTATGGGAGAGTGGAGGAGGGTTATAACTGGAAACACTAATACAGTTTGAAAAAAGTGTTTCTAGCCCTGATGAAATTTGGTAACTAGTTCATCTAGCCCTCCTTTAAGTAAGCAACTCATTTATAACAACTGAGGCCCAAAAGCGAACTTGATGGGATTCAGTTAATTTCTGTCAGCTTAAAACACTGTATCTATTAAAGACTAAACCCACTTACGTCAGCACTTCAGGCAACCTTCCAGGTATCACAGGAAAGAAGCCTGTTACCAAGGTCCTAAAGTTGCAAAAAACCCTATGTGATTTCTACTGAATCCACCTCTGTGCTACAGCAGAACACATGAAACAAAAGAAACCACCACCACTCACTCTCTTTTCCAGGTCACATGTGCACTTCAAGTCCATTATTTGAAAAGAGCCAACAAATAAACATGCATATGGAGACCAAAGTGCTCTGAGATTATCAAAATCTTTGCAGTTGTGTTAAAGGAATGCAAACCAAGCTCCAAGCATAGAATCATACATGGTTTGAGTTGGAGGAAACCTTTAAAGATCATTTAGTCCAACCCTCTTGCCATGGGCAGGGACATCTTTCACTAGATCAAATTGCTCCAACCTGGCCTTAAACACTTAAAATAATGGAACATCCACAACTTCCCTGGGCAACCTGTTCCAGTGCCTCACCACTTCATCATAAAACATTACTTCCTTATGTTCAATCTAAATCTATACTAGCATCTGTTCAGCCCTTAAATATAAGGTTGCTAAGAGTCCAGGATTATATTGGATGACACTTAAGAAGCATCCTCTACCAACATTCAGAATTACATATATTCAAAATGGAACTTCTCCAGAAATTTCTAATTGCATTGCGAATTCGGAAATAAATTTTCTGAACTGTATGCACAATTACAGTGATTTTCTAGAGTTACAAAATGTGGTAATAGAGTTATAGCTGATCATATTTAAGGGAATCTTTCTTGTGAGGTTACATTTTGTAAGTATTATACAATGGTGAGTTATTTACAGATTTGCAAAGTTATTGGAGAGGCATTACTTTAAATCAGGTGCTGTCAATGCAGATCAGCAGCACTTCCTGGAGAGGCTTGAACTTTGACTCAGCAAGAACTTGGTTCTGCAGTCCTTACATGTGTGACAGTGTTGTTACCAAAGAAATGTCCAGTTAATAGTGATGGCAAATATCATGTGATTATTATGAATTAGATTGTTAAAGCCAATAAAAGAAGCACATCATGCTAGAAATGAAAGCAGGCACCTCGTGGGGAAAGAAGGCAGCTTTTCTCAAATGGCAAAATCAAACGATGCATTGATTTGGTTAAGGTCTAAATAGAGCATTGTGTGAATTTTTAATTCAGGTCCCATTATTAGTCATTCCAGCCAATAACAAGTTTTCACTGTCTAGCCAGAAATTGCAAGATAGAAAAAATGTCTGTACACACTGCAATAGGTTGTACAGTAAAATCCTATTCTCCATGGATTTGGGTTTTTTTTTTAATTTGTGCTTTCTGAGTTTTCTCAGTCATTTAACACTGTGCCTCATTACCTCACTTCTCTGTCCTTCATTCTGATCAACCCTGATGAGCAGGGGGCGTTTAAGGAAGGTGATCACGCCAGAGAAAATACAATGCTTCAGGAAGAGGCAGGAAGAACACCTGCACTCAGGGGTTTATTTGAAGGAGTTCCGAGACTAGTCTGACAAGGTCATGAGGTCTTTGCCAGATTTTATTTTGTCGTAAAGAGACCTAATCAATGGGCCTGTAATGATCCATCTCTTGATTTTTACTGTAAAATCAAAAACCATCTCTTTCACTCTTTCTCTATTGAGAAAACCAAGACATACATTAAGTAACTGATGAACCTGGTGATCTCGCTCTTGCTTCTGTGTGCCATGTACACTGTCTCTGTGTACTGAAATTGCACCTTTCTTTTTTATAGGAAAAAGTACTTAATAATGTTAAGTACCTAGCTATTGATACTTTTAACAAACGCATTCTTCGTGAACAGTAGGGTGTACCTGCAGATGTATGTTTTAGATCTCTGTCTTATAATATTTCTGATTTCAGAATTTTCTGTCTTCAGGCTAGCATCACCAAAGCACGTGAAAGAAAATTGATAAACGCCTCCATTATGCTCGTATAACATGCCTTCTCCTTAGCTCAAAAGCAAACAAAGAGCCAATAAATTACATTTAAAAAATTAAATTCATTGGGAACATTTTAGAGCAACAGCTACAGCACCAGAGAAACAGTTTTCCTAATCTGGAGAGCACATTGTAAGCAAGCACCTCTTCACCTGTCAATAAGATTTAAATGCAGAAAAAAGTACACCTGACAGGAAGGACTTTGGTTTTATTATCCATTTTGAGAATAAACATGAACAGATAAGACAGGAAACGTGTGAGCGCAGTTAAGTGTGGGATGAAGTTCAGCAGCATTTAGTCCAGATGTAGTAACTTTAAAGCAAAGTTTCTAGCATATAAGCCTACTTGTAATGTGGTGAGTAACCAACTTCCTCCTTCACAACTGCCTTCCCAAATGACAGTCCATCCATTCCCTATTTCTAAAATGGAAAATTCTGGGCAGAATGAATGCAATAAGGCTAATATGATAGCTATTTTATTTTTGCAATATTAAGCAAAACAGATAAAATACTGGCTACAAACCCAGTTATTCCTTGCAGAGTTTCTTAAAATGTTTATTTTTCTCTAAGAAACACTTTTCACTTTGAATTCATTGTTCCTTGTACAATAAAATAAAGCTGCTATTATATGAGATTTCACAGACTTCATTCAAATGCACTTTTTTTTGTCAGCAATAAGAAAAGGTTTTGATGACTTTGCTCATAGGAAGAGGGTCCCTAGGTAGACAGAGGAAGTTCAGACCAAAGCCAAACAAGTTGCGCTTACTCCAAAATAAATTTCCCTGCCCCTTTAGAGCCAAGCAGCCTACATGGCTACTGTATACACTATTTTCAAAATTGTTTTTCTGTACTTTTAACCTCACTTCCAAAGGAAGAAGTGTCAGAACAATCCCACATTTGAATGAAGCCACTCTTGTGTGATCTAAGGACATGAAGTCCTTGAGCATAAAGAACAGAATGACATAAAACTTTTTCCCCTTTGAAACAGTCTTCATACTGGAGTCCATGGATGCTGAAAGATCCCTACAATTTTAATGCACTACCCTTCATAAATAAATTTTCAAGTAGAACAAAATCCAAGCAGTAAACCCAAGTAACAGTCTGATTTGTATCAGTCTGAATTTGATAAAATAAGAGTATAACAATTCTTTTCTCCAAAAGCACACACTGACCTATATAAAAACATCTTAAATTTGGTAGAAGTTTGAGGGAAAAATTTCACAAGCGCAATACCGAACTCAGGTCTTCTCCTCAGGCTCTTCACCTTTCAGTCTATACACCCCCATTCTAGCAATCTTCGCTCCACCACTAAAATCACTTTCTAATGACAAAAAATTATTGCAAGCCTAAATTTTTTTGTATTTCAACTATTAAGAGTGAAATACTTATAACAAATTGCAGTATTTGTTTATTTCACAACTATCTCAGGAAATGTGTCTAAGTTACTTCTAAAATGTACTTTCGCCTAAAGAATACTTGATGCAAGCAAGAAAGAAATTGTGACTCCCACTAAAGCCCTTCAGTTGTGAGAAAAGAGTACTCAGCGAAGTTACACAGTGGTAATTAAATACAGATGGAAATGATCCTTATTGCCATGATCAAACAGCTGATGTTTTTACAATGACTCTAAATACAAAATTTAAGGAAAAACTTACTTAATTCAAGCCACTAATGAACTTACATTGACCAGGAAAAAAATATATACACATCTATAAAATTTCAATCCCATATTCCAACAATAAACTTGTTTATTCTGTCTTTAAGGAAATCTTTCATTTTTACCCCTCTTAAATACTCTGTTGATATTTCCTTTTTAGATATCACCTAACTTCATATGTAACGCAACAGAGACTTGCAAAATGTATGCCTAACTAATTTGAATTATTATGTGTAACAAATAATCCCAAGAATTGATATAAACCATCAGAAATTAAAAACTACTTGAAGTCTTGATATTGGTCAGATTTTAAGAAATGTAAAGCTTTATGACAAACCTTTTTTAAACAAACACAAGTATAATGTTAGTGTTTCATATAGCGAAAGTGTTTCTACATTTGGAGTTTGGTACTTTAAATTTAAAGATCTTTATATATTTAGATAGAGGAGGACTCAGAAAACTCAGCTTTCTGTACTACAGAAAACCGTAATTGCTCTTGCTCTTGAACATCAGATTTGAGTATTTCAGAGGAAAAAAAAATATCTATAGACATGAAAAGGAAAGAAAGAGTCTGGACGCAGCTAGAATATAAAGAACAAAGATCATGTCAGCGGCTGACTGACTGAATTTTGTAAGCTATCACTATCCTAAGTCCTTCTAAGTGCAAAATATATCATCAATAACCACCAGCTTATTGCTCAGACATACCTAGGAAAAGTGTAATCCTGAACATTTCATAACCTGCGATTATATTTGATTGTCCAATTCAGTGATTTTTAAAAAAACCAACATTCCGTTATTTCCCACTGCTTTATGCTAGTATGTTGATTAGCAAAGAAAGAGCCATAAAGTGAATTCGAACATAAATTTATGATACTTTCTATGCCCAAACTAATACCCATTCAAGTTAAATTATTCCCAGAATCCAAATTAGAGGACTGAAGAGGTAACTTGCTAAGAATATGAAGATAGCATTTTAAAAACAAATTAAACTAAAAGAACACTTTTCCAAATAAAGAAGCTGGCAGAACATTTTTTAAATGAACAACTGTATGGTCCTTCTTTGTAAAATAAATATAGCTGAAGAAGCAGCTTTAAAGCGAGACAGAACAGAAAGATGAGAGGGTTTTTTTGGAAATCTGCTAAGAAGCACTTCACAGTAAGAGCAGGTAGTCACCAATTCACTGCTAATAGCCTTCCTTAAAGGCTAAATGAGAGATTTCACTCAGATGCTAGAAACAAAACAAGTATGTGCCTAGACTAATAATTCTCTCAACAAATGCCTCATCTGATCCTTCAGAAAACACAAAGGATCTCATGTGCCCACAAGTCTGTTTTACTTGTACACAGTTCATTTTGTAATCTTCATTTCTCCTGATACTGTTTTTAAATGCTCATCACAAATTTGAATCTAGGTCTTTACTTTTACGTCATTACACAGAACCTCATTTCCAGACATTTTTCCAAGTGATTTCCACTGTTCTGTTAACAATATCAATCCAA
Source organism: Buceros rhinoceros silvestris (assembly GCF_000710305.1). Lineage (NCBI taxonomy): Eukaryota > Metazoa > Chordata > Aves > Bucerotiformes > Bucerotidae > Buceros > Buceros rhinoceros. The sequence continues at coordinate 31,353 of NW_010416426.1, read as the reverse complement.
GGGAAAAAACTTTCTTAACCGTGGTCACCAAGTAAACAGATTTTGAACATTAATGAAGGCAGGCTAAACTGTTTTTATGGCTATCAGACAGATTTTTTTTTTCCCAACAAGCTCCATTCTCTACATAACTCAGATTTTACAGAAATGCTAATTAAACATTAAACAGACAAAACCCCCAGGATTTGCTGCATACAGACTGAGAAACCTTGGCATAAACTTCTGCTTTTTCACTTTCGCTATTCAGACGGAGTATGCTAAATTTAAATCACGAAGAGTTTGGTTTAGTCCTGCTAAATACCGTAAACATCATCCTTACAGTTTCTACTCCATGAAAATTAGTCCAAGATCCAATTCAATCTGGTTTCCCTGAGTTCCTAATAATATTGCTGAATACCGTAAACATCATCCTTACAGTTTCTACTCCATGAAAATTAGTCCAAGATCCAATTCAATCTGGTTTCCCTGAGTTCCTAATAATATTGAAGAGATCCGTTCTATACAGCTCAATGATAATGAATCTATTCAAACCACAAACTTTAATCACAGACAGGGATATCTGTGCTTTGAGCTAAAATTAAATATATATACACACAGACATACATTTATCAATTAGCACCATCTAGTGGGGTCAGTACAATTTATGCGGTATGAGAAATATGTAGAAAAAACTGAACAGTGAACTACATGTTATGATACAGCACTGGTCAAGTAATTAATAAAATTCAGATGTAACAAAAAGCCCCAGACAAACCCAAAGTGCTCTCATATTGATTCATAACATTACATTATTCTACTATAATTTACATTTTAAGAAAAGTACTGACACTGAAAGATGAATGTACATACAGATGAAAATTTATCAATAGGAAAAAAACACCCCACCTTTTTCATACACATGCAAAACACAATTACAAGTTAATTACTATAATCTATTTTTATTCTTCTATTCCCCTATCACACACACCTCAAGAAAAATCCACCACTCCAAGAGAAGCTCCTCTGAAGCATGCCCCTCTTATTTAAAGGCTGCCTCACTGGAGCAGAATTCTGCTGCACACAACTTTTGCTAAAAGCAAATCAAAGTGCCACAAACACTGGATCACAAACTAAAATGCTAATAAAATGACAGCTTAAATACTTTTGAAATTTTTGAAGTGATTAATTTAAAAGAGGTCACCTACACTAAAAACAGAACTAACCATGCTCAGTTATGCCACTTCTCAATTATGAAATCTAGAAATTGATTTTTAGCCAGTTTCACATTTAAAAATATAGGGACTTAAGCCGTGCTAATGAATAATGCTGATGAATTTCAAATGCAACAGCTAACAGTTGTAGATCCCCATACATCAACCATAAGCAAGAAAGACTCACAAATAAAAAGCAGCAGCACATAAGGGTGTTTAAATGCAACAGGCAAAACCTCCACTAACGTCTGCCAACAGGCATGTGAGCTAAAAACTTCACTGTTCCCTTCTCCCTCTGCCTGCTTAAAGCCCAGGTTAAAAGACACAGCAAAACAAAACAGAAAACAATTAATCACTGATAATTATGTATTTGCTTAAGTCACAAGTGTGAAAATAAGCATTTGTTTAAAGGCTCTTTAATGCAGCCATGGTCACAAAAGCAAAGAACACCTACACGGATATGCTTTGCATTCATTTCTTCCCCTGTTTCTAAAAACAGTGATTGACAGTTAGCACATCTTTCCAAACAGGTCACCACAAATCAAGTGGAACTTGGACAAGGAGGGACAGATGCATCTCCGGTGAAATGCCAGAACTAAAGTTAATATGAAAATACATAGTTATGAAATCTTAAAAAAAAAAAGTAACAAAAAGTACTTTATGGTGGTTAGTAAAGGACGATCTTCTGTTCTTCTGTACCACACTTCCTTACTACATCTGGAAGTAATGGTAAAAGTACGTGAAAACTCAGAAAAATAGAAAATGTGGATGAAATATGTAGACATGGGGGGAAAACTAAGATCAATAGAAGTCATCAGTGTGAGACCTGTAGTGAGTACTTCAGAAGTCACAGAATGTAAGAAGATGCTGAGGCCTGCACAGCACAGCCAAGTGCCCAGCTACAATTTAAACTTAATGGAAATCAAAACAAAGATATTCTAATAAATTAATTAAAAACAACAAACAAGAGTTATAGTAAGAATTTTAATTTTAAAAAGATATGAAGACAGCATCTGAATTTTATTTAATAGGATAGAGAGATGTGAAATGTCCCAAATAAGTACAACTGTGTTAATGGGTACAACTAATTCTCAACCTTCCTTGCAGAGGACAGAGAAACATCAACACTGAAGTGGAATGTCTATTGTAGGATAAACAGGAGGATGAAAAATAATGACAAAATATTCAAAAAAAATTGCAGTAATTTAGGAGAGATTTACTGGCATTTCCCCGTGACTTTTCATACCACTGCACTTCAGGCTTTTGCACTAAATCATCCAAACATGCAAGCCCATTTCACAGGAAGTTTCAAATCAAAGCAAACATATTCATTTCTTTTTATATTGGAAGGGGTAATACAAATGTATTTGTACAGGTGCACAAAATTACAGCCATGCGGTATCTTTAAATTTTGGAAAGCTGGTAGAAAACAGCAGAAAATGCCTAATGACAAGGGAGATAAGAGTAACAAAAGGAGCTTCGTTGGCACTCCTACTATTTAAAAAAAAAAAAAACAGAGATAAGTTTAGCAATTTTATTCTAATGAATCTATGAAAATACAGACCAGCAATACTAAAGTATCAGCTATTGGGATGCCAAGAGATGTCCTGAGAGTTTTCAACCAGCCCCCTTTTTTCAAGCAGGATGCCACCGAAGCATTAGCTGGCAAGACCTACTCTGATTTACACTGCATTTGAATATGAAACCAGCAAAAAAGTAAATAACATCAGGAGGAAGTATCATTAACCAGGGAATTATTTACAGTTTTATGCCAGAGATGAGTTATAACAGTTAGAAAAACAAAAGGCAACATGTTTCCTTTTATGTAATGTAAAAATGTCAATTTACACTTGATAGAACAAGAAATTACAAATATTGACCCAGCTTAACTCAGCCAAGCTCCCCAGCTCAACTGAAATACACTGAAGTACTCTCTAACTGTATCCATCTTCGGATGACTAACATCAGTGTACGAGAGGTCACTCTTACCCAAATTCTTAAAGGTTTGGAAAATCAAGGGAAGAGCTGAAATAAGCAAAGACCAGCATGATATCCCCACAGAGAAGCTATGACAGAATGTTTATGGAAGAGCTAATAGGAATAATAAAAGGACAATAAAAGTTCATGACACAAAGGGAAATAAAAGTCTCTCATAAATTAAAAATTCATTTAGCAGTAGAAAAATAAATAGCAAATAATCCAGTTCTAGTAAGTTAAAAGACCAACGTACATACTCAGAAAACACAGGAAGAGCAGAAGCAGGACAGACGATGTGATCAAGTCACAGGTCTTACTCAGAGGTTACCTGATATGCAAGAGGAAAATATTGCTTCCCCTTTGCAAGACGACAATAATAAAACTTGGTCAGATTATCAGAATTAGTTAGAAATTGGTAGAAAGTGGATACTTCAAGATGAAAGAACACAGGCACACAACTACAAACATTTTGTTGCTTGGCACGTCCTATCATATGATTTGTAGTTAGCCTTTAGTAGCATACCAAACTTCAATATAACCAGCTTAGTATTTCAGATGACGATTAACTTGATTACAGTCATGGGTTACTTTTTCCCTAGAATGTTTTAAGCTTGGAAATTCAAAATTGCACCCTGATTTATGGTTTGATCCTGATTAAAGATGTGTATGTCTATAATGTCATTACTGGATTATTTAATCACTAAATCTCAACAAAACCTGCTCTTGTCCATGAAACCCGATCTGTAAAACACATTAAAATTGAAGATACTTCGTGAAGATGATATCCATACTAAATGAAAAGCAGTACTGAAGCTATCCCATACATAAGCCCCAGCATTTATAGCTGGCAGGTTTGGGTGGGGTTTTTTTAACTCTTAAATGTCAAAATAATTGAGGCAGTTGTGTTTGTGAATAATTGACATCACTGGCATTTATCTTGTGCAGGTTGTGACTTCTAGCAAAAGTCAACAATAAAAGTTAGAAAGAGATAGGGAGACAATACGGATTTACTTTCCCATGGACAAAATAAGGCTCTTTACTTCCCACCATCCCCACTATTAAGTATGTTCTTCATGAAGGGTCAACACTGTATCTGAGCCACTGGAGTGGAAATGCATCAGTGGCTCCAAGGTTCAAAATCTCCTCCTCTTGAGAGCAATGATTTCAGGTTAGAAGTCTATGAAACAGGGTGAGGAGAAAGGCAGCCAGACAGAAATTGGAGGAAAAACAACCTAAAATTTAAGGGGAGAGCACAAAGTGCCTACTTGGCATAACATTCTCTGAAACAAACAGTTCTGAAGCAAAAACGTGTCCCTGCTAACCAGCAGATGCATCAAGAGGGGCATGTTGATACATCTAGTACCATGAGTGTGTTTATATTTCCCTAATGAATTTAACCATACATGTACTTGGCTAGCAACATTTAAACGAGAGCAGCCAGCAAGTAAAGGGAGACCCCTATCTGGAAGGACTCAAGGTCTTAGCTTTGGGTAAAGCGCCCAGGGTCCAGACACAGCTATTTAGTTGGACTTAGAGCTCATGCTAGTATTTGAGGAAATGGTTAACATGGTTCTGCTTAGAAATCCAGAGTGCAAAGTTGTGTGTGTTTTCAGCAGTGAACTTCAGACCCGGTCAGCTGGAGAGGAGAAACGGGACCAGTCTGTCTGCTTTTTTGTTTATACGAAAGCCACTGGTGCTGATGTGGGTAAAGGCACTGCTCTGCCTGTGGTAGCCTCTCTGGCCAGCTGGTCTAGTGGCATACACACTCAGAAAATGGGAAGCGCAGCAGCTGCATCCATCTCTCAGCACACCAGACTGAGCTTCTGCAGGCAGGAGAGGAGACCTCACATTCAGGGTCAGCTACACTTGGCAACTCTCATAATACCCTCACACTCCAGAACTGATGGAATATGAAAGATTAAATATCTTATCTAGTTTGCATGTAATGAAATAGTGTAACTCTGCAAATAAATGCAAACTAGGTGAGAGTAATGTTTTCCTTAGGAACTTATATGGCCACATTTACATGGCATACAAATATTTCATTTTTATACACTTACTGTCTTAATTTCCCTGAGACAAGGAATTAATCCTTTAGTACATGAGAAATAAAAGCAGCCTGCAAACAGACACATGAGTACACACTGAGTGAAAAATTGGGTCCAAGTAAGAAAAGTGGAGAGAAGACAGCTGCAAAATACATGACCATAATGTATGCATGTGCAGCTCTAAAGGGCCCACTGAGGCACCAGTGGTTTCTGAAAAACAAATCCAAGACAGCTCTAACTTTAGATAATTCAATGTTTTTCAAACTGTCACTACAGCAATGGGAAAGGTTTTTTTTATACGATAGGGACCTTAGAGTGGTTCAGCTGGAGTAAGAACAGAAAGACTATGTCACTATGAAGATGCTACGTCCAAGTGAACCTGTACATTTAGGTTTTGCAATTGCATTGAAGCCATAGCCAAGTTACAGCAATTGTCTATTGTAAATTACTCATCCTCGATTTCCACAGACAAGCAAGCCTTATGCTTTGCATGTTTGTAACTCTTATTTCTTCAGCACTTTATTGGTGACTGTGCAGTGACTGTGCATCTTGTGGACAGCACCAGTGTGTTAAGTGCTTACACGCTGCAGCTTTCAACTTAATGTAACTTAGATCTGAAGTGAACTTCCACTGACATCACCGCACCTGAAAAGCGACCACCGAAATCTACAAAGAAGCCCAGAAACAACTATTAGAGAAACAACCTGTGGTTGGAATAGTGGACGTGTAGCATACTATGTTGCCCTCTTCTTTCTATGCTTTAAAAAGGAAAAAGAACTACAATAGAGATGACTGAAAAAGTTTTTAAAAGAAGTGTTTAAGGTGGCATAGAAGAAAGAAAATTAATGAGGAACAGAAAAAGATGAGCAAAAACTGCGCATGTATGCCTGTATTTCATACAAAGGAGGAAAGATAGTAGGGATGTGTGTAACATTATACACATTACTGAACATTACAAATTAACTTCACGAGGATTAGCTGGAGACTGGATACAACCAAGATTTCCCAAAAAAGAAGGAAAGTTAAAGTAAGCAGTAACAAAACCTGCTGGAAGAAGATGCAGGCAGGCATTTTTGTTAAATCTTATTTTCAAGATTTTTAATAATCTTATTGTATCAGTTTCCACGCTTCTGAAGTATTTTATAACTATCATATCCCACCCTTCTTAACTCTCACAATGTTTTTGCACTGCAGAGGCTTGTTTGGATAGTTATGACTTTCTGTTCTTAAAAGGAAAATAGTCCAAGACAGTAACAAAAAGACAAAAAAAAGATTTTAAACACTCCCTCACATGTTCTGCCACAGAACTTCTGGTCCAAGGGAAAAAGAACAGTGTAGCAAAACAGTTTAAAGTTACATTATCCTTGGATGTCTTGGATTTATCAGACTACTATTACTGAGCAGCTTACGAGACCTTTGATTGGCCTCAGTATCACAGACAAAAATGTATCACTTTAGTTAAATAAACACTGTACAAGCTTCGTAAGACAAGAAAAATCTGGGTATGAGCACAGATTTGGGTCCTAAAACTTTTCTTCAAACTGCTGCACCAGTTTTGTCACCAGGCTGGTAGATTGCCCCCTCAGTAACAATGAAATTACAAACTATTTGTCTTAGAGGGATTGATTTACTACTTCTATGTCCAGTACATTTTGGCTTGATTTCTGCTACTTTTTGGAGGTTTCCCAGCAGAAACTTTAAATCAATTACCACTGAGCCAAAAAAATGCCTCTGTCTGGATTTTAACCTAAACCAAAGTTTTTTTGCATTCCAAAGCACTGATTTATTCACAAGTTTCAAGTAATAGTCATAGACCAACACTTCGCACCTCTGATTTAACAAGCTTATCTGTTTTGTTTTTTGTTTCACAAGTTTGTTGGTACACCATACCTGTAGAAACTTCTGACGTCAACCCAACTTCTACAGCTTTTATGAGACTAAACTGTCAACAACACAATTTAATTGATATTTTGGAAACAGATCTTTGAACCGTTTTCTCATTATTATTATTTTTAATGAAGTGGGCTGAAAAGAGGAGTTGATGATGGGAACAGGACTTCATTATAAAAACCTCAATGAAAAGTTGCAAGTGCCTATTACTAAACACATTAGCAACTCTGATGTAGAAATTGCAAGATGCTAGATACCAAATGTCCAAATTTCTGATAAACAAGTTAAGTCTAGATACCAGTTAAATTTCTACCAAAAAGTACAAAATAAAAACATATTTAAAAAAAATAAATACAAAAAGGTATTTACCACAGGAAAACCCATTCAATAGACTACAGGACAAAATTATTATTCATGACCACTAGCTGTCTGTTTCCTACTAGCTATAATTGTAACAAATACTTTCAGTCGAACCATCACACAGAATCCATATTTCACCACAACTGCACTAACCCATCCATTTGGCACTAACGTGATGTTTGTATGAAAAAGTACAGCGTTACGCTGTCCAAAGCTATGCCTGACCACTTTTTCAATGAATTGGAGGGGAACTTTTTGCCTTTATTATAGACACAAATAAGCACAGGTATGAACGTGTGAACACACATGGCAAAACAGCTCTGTCTGCACTTGGAAAAGAAACAGTAAACCTGGTGCATGTTATAGTATGTGGAAAGCTGGGAGGTTTAGGTATGACTTCAAACAGGAAAGTTGTTTGTTTGTGGTTTTTTTCTTATTTTTGCCCAGTTATTTCCTGATGTACTGCATTTTTATACAATAAGAGCACAAACAAATCAAAGGGTTCAACACACACATCAGCCAGAAGCCCCGAATCTGAAGAGATGCAACCCGATGCTCAACGCCTGGCTGCTAGTTACCTTTTCCCTAACGATTCAATGGAAAAAATATCAGCCTGAATAAAGATCTTGTACTATTTTATATAAAATTTCAATTACCTTATTTTGATTAATCTGATCACTGTTCCCATGGAAATTAAGTTTAAAGGCAGCTGACTGCCTCCAGCTAAGCGCGATCTCTTTACTTGCAGATTTCAGTTGCTGGCTATTGAGCAAGTCTCAATAAAATCACTTTGGCTTCAAAAGTAACACTTGAAATTTATGTGGCATTTCATAAGGAATAATAACTTGCACTACACTTCTTTTGAATGCAATACTTTTGATGAAAGCAAAACAACTCATTGCTTCACTTGGTAATTACTCCAAATATGAATGCAAACTACAGTCATCAAAAGGTTGTCTTACAGAGTACTTTTCCAATAATTTCCATATTTGGGTAAGCAGAAATCATATGGCAAGTTTACATGTCACTATATGAATTAGACCGTTACCTACAAATACTCTGGATGAGAAGAGTACTTAAACTCTAGCATTCCTACACATGTATTCTATACATATAACCCGAGCAGGAAGCTTCAAAAAAATTAACTGGAGATTGAGCTTCCTCTCCAGACAGTGAGAAAAAGAAAAGCTTTACATTTCTCATGTGCAGCTTTCGTATTTCTTTGCAGCTTTGGTACCCTAATACTGTCCGTATACACTTTACCGCTAGATAGTTCTGTAGGGCTGAAAACTTTGTGTATTGCATGTTTTGCCAACATGTTATTGCTGTGTGGATTCAGTGGCCTGGCACATTAGAGCCACTAAAGTACAAGGCCCTGGTAGATACAGGTGCCCAATGTACCTTGTTTCCCTCACAGGAATTCCTCGTTCACGGGGAAGAATTGCAATCCCCGATCCCCATCACGAATGGGGTTCAACGGGTTACCCGCCCCGGCCGCCAGAGGGTAGGCACAAGCTGAGCCAGTCAGTGTAGCGCGCGTGCGGCCCCGGACATCTAAGGGTATCACAGTTCTGTGGCAAGATTGGACCACGCCTCTTTCAACACGACACATTCACTGAACAAGGACATCCTTACAAAAATTAGTATTTCCTTGACCTAAGATGAACTGGATTTAAAGAATGACAAATAACTGCCACCTATTATCTAGTACATCAATATTAATGAATTCAACTACAGTAAATTCCTCTCCCCTTGCCAGAAATAGTAAAAAACTTTTCAAATAGGCACAACGGACCACATCTGTGCTTTGTTTGGACAGGCTGCATTACAGGAGTGATTGCTTTACTCTTGCCATCAGTAGGCTTCGCATGCTTTCTCTGACTGAGAGATGTAAACTATAATGTAAGAAGCAACCTTGCTTGATTCTCCTCTAGAGCATGAAAAACAATTTTTTTTCATTGGCCATAGATTGTTATTGGCTGCCAACCACAACACTCACACCTCCTCTTCCAGATGACCAGGTGGTAAATGCTTACTCACACCACCTTTTCCTTCATTTTTTCCCCGTCTCCAAAGCAAACAGCACTTCAGACCTCCACATGAATTTACAGAACTGCAGCCTATCCGCTTTACTGGAGAGGCACAGCTTTTTAAAAATAAATACAGTTGAGACCTCAGCAATAAAGAATCTTAAGGATTTCAAGTACCAAAGTAACATTTTAGTGAATGACCTATCAGTTTCAGTAATTCCACCCACTCCAAGGTGGCAAATACATCTCTCCAACTTTCAATTCTTCCCCCAAAACCGTAACTCACCCTCTCCGTTAGATTTGCCACCTATGGTCTACCAAACCTCAGTCTCACTTTCTCTTCTAGTGCATTTACCAGGCTTGCTGATCTTGGGTAACGCAGCTCCTCTGAACTCCTTCTGAGGTGGCTGATTTTGTCTGCATTGAGATCGGAAACCACTCTCACCATTCCTGTAACAGGTGCAAACATACTAGCCATCAAAATACCTTCACAAACACAACCTGCTCTCTCCATCTTCAATATAATAGTTAACAGAAGAAAGTGTTCTTGTGACCTGCAGAAAACCAGGCAGCTCCAACAATAAATTAGGAAGATTGTCTACGTTCTAGAGAAAGTATACATGAAGAAAAAAGTAATGGGAAAACATATAACTTCTGTTTGTTCAGTGAAAGATATTTCAGTATCAGCATCAAACTTGAAGTGTAGCAGCAGTCAGCATTAACATCATCAGGCCGCTATGAAGAAAGCCAACTCCACCTTGGTACAATCTCTCCTTCACTCTACATCACTTATGTCATGCTCAGGTCTCACACTGTCTAATACATCCTCCTCAACCACCATCGCCCTCCCAGTCCTTTCACATATAAGCAGATATCACTCCCTTTGTCTATGAGTCATCCCCATCAACAGTTCAGAACAGTCATTTGTCACACATGACTCATCAGAAAAACTCACGTAATCTGAAGTCCATTTCTGCTCTGTTCTTTCAGGAAGAAAATCCAAATGTGTGCATGCCTGAGCTTGTGCCCAGGCAGAAGCATTCACCTTTCCGATGCATGACACAGGAAGAGAATGCACATGATCTGTGCAGCGCACACCTGGATTTGGCTTCAGAATGTCTGACACATCACAGGGTACGGGAAGCTGCACCATACAAGCTCTCCACAAATGCCAAAAGAACCCACAGAGCTCTTCCCAGGTGAAAGGTTGGACAGTTATGAGTCAGTCTGTCCTCTAACATGCAATAAGCCACGATCTTCATTGAGATTTTCTGATTTTGTACTATAGATGCAAATCTGTTCATCCTACAGATTAAAAGCTTTTTTCATCGAGTTTGTCAGTAAAGCTCTGGGTAAACACTCTAAGTGTATATAACCTTGCCTATGAAGAAAGCTCGTACCAGTTTAGGTTGAAGATTTAGCATATCATCTGCAGATCATTGATTTTATCCCCGGAAGCATGTGTCGAATTAAACCCTTTTGCTCATGACCCTAGTCAGCTCATTTTTCGTAAATGCTATCTTTGTTTTTCTCATTACCAGCAAAGGAACCACAATAGGCTGAAACCATCTATATTTAGATACTTTAAATTGTGAGTCTTCACACCAAATATTCCCAATACTTCTTCAACACAATGACTGTAAAATTTGGGCTATGTAATCAATTTACATGACAACGATATTACACCAGGATACACTCAACTACTTTATTTCTGGAAACGTTGTTAGCCATTGACACAGAAAAACATTAGCACATACAAAATAATTCCTCAGAACTTCAAGTCACACCCAGGTGAAACTAATAGAAAATTACACAAATTAAGGTTTTGCAGGGCCAGCTATGAAAATACTATGCAGTTACGATAAAATCAGACTAGATTCACCAAATATTCCTTACATTTGGAGTAGTTATTTTCTTTTCCAGTGCCACATACTGCTTTTTGGCAGTACAAACTCTTCGCTATCAAGAGGAACAGCAACAACACTTGCTGTGGCTTCTTCTTCATAATTCAAAGTACAGTCCTGGCTAAAGAACTGTGCATGCTCTGGGTTGGCCAAAACTGCAACTGGTTAAGAAATATTTTGGTAGCAGCTCAACAGATAAGCTTACTCAATTCTTGGGCATTACAGTCACAACCAGAAATGTTTAAGGCAACAGTGCAAGCAGAAGCTTCATTCTGGAGCTAAACAGACAAAACAGTAGAACATGTGTCTGGTGGAGAAACAGCAAGCAAACGTACATGGAAATTCTTGCAGCTCCTCTAAAAATAAGCTAAAAGAGTAGTTAAAACAGATCTTTATTTATCCCTTCTGTTCCCCTAAAAAAAAAGCCAAGCAGAGCACATGCGTACTATTCCAGGTTTCAGCTACGTTAGTGCTCATAACTACCGTGAAGGATCATCTCTTCACATTTCTTTTGCATAAATCTCTACAGAATTACTGGGATCTCTGCTATATAAAATGTAATGAGATGGCAGAAGATTTTTGGTAGAACTTAAAAGAGTTGTGTAATAAGACAAGGAAGTAACAAATTAAGGGAAGCAGAGACAAATTTTAAACATTCACTATCCAGAGCCAGTTTTCTTTTCCAAATTGTCAGCAATGGTTGTGGGTTCCCTCTTCTCTATACTTTGCAAACTAAAATCTAATCAGATTCCTTTATTGAGAAAAGGGACAGCAAGAACAGTTGCATCAGTTTTTGCTGGTTTTACTTACTACAATAGGAATGTACTGTAGGGAACAATCCAATATTTTCAGGGGAACGGACTGGATGATCTAATACAACTTTTCCATTTCTGACTTCTCAGAACAGCTCAGGCTGATCCAAGCTCACAGAGAGATTTCTGTCCAACAATACTGAATGAAAAGAACTCCAAGACAAGGTTTGAGGCTGGTCTTTTTATTTATTTTTTCCTTCTTTTCAATATTAAGAGAGACAGGATAGCAAATCACATGCCATAGTAGAGAATTCTACAGAAAACATGACGAAAACTAAGAATATCTATAGAAAAAGTAGAAAGTTCATTTTATACTTAAACCTTTCAAGCCATTTGGAGCATTTTATCCACTTTACAACTTAGACAAAAAGGTCTTCTCTAATATTTGAAATTATTAGAGTCAGGTAAGATCAGCATAGAAATTTTCATTAAGCAGTGTGTCTATCTCAGACAGAGGAATATTCGTGCCTAACTAGTAGTACACTCATGCTCATTTTCTTCCAAAATCGGGATCACACATCCACATACCAGGTTCACAACATCCTTGGCTCTAAGCTAGTGCCTTTTTTTTTTTTGGCCTTATTTTTTTAATTACAAAATATCTCTCATAATTTTCTGTCTGAGGAATTAAAAACATTTGTCTTTGCAAGTAGAGCTGACTTTAACAGGTTATTGCTAGGAAAAACAGTCTTTCAAGTAAGACACCAGAACCCAAAAAGAAAGCTTTTGCACTTCTGAAGCTTTGTAACAAAGAAAAACTATGGCCGATGGGGTTCCTTCTGCTCTTGCAGTTCTCTTCCAAAAAGGCTATGGAGTACTCTCTCTGAAATTCGACAGGATACTGAATAATCCTTCTAATAATGTGTTAAACGTCATACAATTACCATTGAGTTTCAGATATAGTTAAGTCCATCTTGGGGCAGGGATATGAACTAGATAACCTTCTGAAAGCTCTTCATGCCCTACTTTCTATACCACAGATATCAAAAAGTACGGTTTGATAGCCCATGATAAGCACTGGGTCAGACTAGATGCTCTTAGTAGTCTCAGTTCTTATCATTAAAAAACTTTGTCTTTTGAATAAATTTAATATGGTGTATTGAAAAAAATGCAACTACTGAACACTAAAGAGGGACTGAAAATTAAGTCTATTTTAAGATAGTGTGAGAGTTAATAGAACATTCAAAAACTGTTTGCAGGGCCAGAGTCATACATGTATTCAATACTTGGACCTGAAACATACAAGATAAATAATAAAGTTGGTTGGAATACTTCAGAGCCACCTTGTTGTAATTGCTACAAAGTTACCATTCACTGATCCCCAAAATTTTTAATCTGCCTCAAGAAAGCTTTCTCATGAATTCTTTATTAAAATCAGAAAGACAAAACCAACTCTGCAAGAGCAAGCAACATGCTAACTAGGGTACGCAACTAGGAGAGCGAACTTTTCCAGAGTATATTCCAGGCGAGTAAACTCAGTTACTCTCATGCTATCTTCTTTTGGGGAAGGGACAAAAGTGAGCAAGTGAAAGAGTTTGAAAAGGTTTAGGGTTTCCCTCAATAGAAAAATAAAGCAAATATTGAAATGTCAATGTTTCACATATCCACACACATTTTCTAGCCAGCCCTCTAATTCCCAATGCAGAAAGGTAATTTAGCAACTGACCTAACATCTTGCTTAGATCCACACCACTGTCAGCCTGTGTTGGAAAGGTGACCAGTGTTCCCCTTGTAGCGATCTTCTGAGCCACCTGAATAGACAGCTGCAGCAAATCCTCAAGAAGTCTGGGAATCACTGCACTTCAGAAACTTTGATGATATTCTTTAGGCAAGCAAGTACTGCCAAGCACTGTTCCCCTGTTTGTTGCTTTTGTGTACCAACTACCAAAGAGAACACTTGCGTTTACCTTTATACGTAAATTCTCAGCTATTTTGAAAACAATCTTAGCCAAGTATCAACATTATTACATCTTCTTCCAGAATAAGACAGCTGAAGGATATGGAAAGAGGTGACTCTTTCAAACCTACATGGAAATAATTCCAATTTTAAGCTTCCTCTTGACAAGGGTAACAAATTCTTCTCAACTATGTACAAGTCTGGATATTCACGGCACGGGTTACTACCACCCACTGGCTCATTTGAGAGTTCAGAATTTCCTTCCAGTTTGTATTAGGTCTGTATGGGAGACTGAAGACATACTTACCATTTTGCAGGAGTGGAACATTTCTAACCAGCTGATTGGTCCCATTTTTCTGCTATAAGCAATTTTAACATTATTGGGGTAGTTCTGCATACTCCCACAGCATGCTTTCATTTCTTATTGCTGATCATTTTCATAGCAGAACACACTACTCAAGTATTCTTCCAAACTTATTTTAGGTCGTCCTTTAGGCCAACATATTTATGTGCAAAACACAATTTTAAATGGAGGCAAGCCAGTAAAAGAAACAGCTTACTAGAATTTCAGTTGACTTTGTTAAAGGAAATTATTTTAAATTAATGTGGCTACTGAACTGTTGCCATACTTGACCTCAGAAAATATATTCCTTCTAATTTTTGCTGTGAACATTTATTTATTTAAGCTAAACTCCAGGTCTTGAATGTTGACCATAAAGAAGTCTCAGATTTCCTGCTACTATTTCTTCTTTTTCTAAACAAGGGCAAACAACATATGTTTGCTGCATTAGTTTTACACTGCCAAAACATCACTCTTAAATGAAATCATCTATGTATTTTTGGTAGAATCTTATTTAACAACTTCCACCCCTGACAGAAACAGAGTTAAAACAAGGCTGTTTTGTTTTCACTGAGCAACAGTTTGATCACTGGTTTACTAGATGGCGCTCAAAACATTTTTCCATATGCTCTTCTCAAAGAGAATCTGACTTAAATGTGGTTTACCTTCACCAGTGAATGAAGGCTTTTTTCACCAAACATATCCCAGAGGAAGGTCAGGTCTTCCTGGCTGTCCACATGTGGCTGCAGCTGGGCTGGCAATGCAGCCAGCAGCTCGTACAGACCTATAAAATGAAAATAAAACACAAAGTGTAATCTAGGGGTGATCTCATTAATTTCACTTAACAGTTCTGTGTAATTGGCTGCCTGAAGCATGTCATTTTAACTGAGGAGAGAGTCTGGAGTATCCAGCATTACATTAACTTGTAGAACCAAAAGAAACACTTTAAAAAAATGCTAAGCAGCAAGTATTACCATATATTATACCTTGTCACAATTGTCAAGCTTCTATGTCCATACATATTTACACAACGTTATGCAGAAAATTCATAAAGGTTTTGAAAAAAAGACAAAACCAGAAAAAAACATACATTCCTTTGCTTAATCGTTATTCCATTTCCCTTGATGTTAGCCAAAGAGTGAAATGAGTCATGAATAGGAAAAACTTCCTTAAAAGAACAGAAACTGGATAGGGTGGTCCATTAAAAAAGGGTTCGTGGTTTCTCTAAATATTTCTTGCTAATATATTGCTTAATATTTTTTTTTATCCTGTGTTCAGTAGGAATCTGCAGCAAGACAAAAGGAACTGCTTGGTTTTGCAGAATTAAACCTTAAAAAAACCAAAACCAACACAGTTTTCCAAGACACATACACACAGAAATATTTCAGTAACATTTTTAATTTGCAGGTATTTGAGATTCTCTGTAGGATTAAAGTAATCACTGTTCCCAGTTATTTGTGGCACACCTCACCCCGGTCTCTGAGGGGCAGACAGTAGCGCACTGTTCCACAGTAGCGTAAGCATAAAATACCTATCACGCACACAGGCCATCAAACTGCTGTCCAAGAAATGTAGCAACAGTGTTTGCAGCAGCCCTCTTAAGGGAGGTAACCTGGCATGAGATGATATCAATTCATAGCACATGTTTAATTTTCCAGTGGGATTACTTGGGGTAAAAAGGACAAAATGCCTTTTTCTCCAGTCTGCTGTCTCAAAAAACATCAATAGTCTCCTGGGATCCAAGGTACACGGTCCTGTTATTATTATTACTCTGAGTAAGTGCTGCTGTTCATCGCAAGGACAGATTTACAAGATATTCTACTGGTAAAGAATATTGTGGTAAATTATAGGTTACCTATCATTATTATGTTTATTCTCTCCCTAAAACTTATGATTTAGAATACGTATTAGTAAACATCATTTCACAACCTTTCCAGGCACTACATATCCCTTTCAAAATTACACACAACACTTTCAGGATCTGATTATTTAACATTTTTGCCTTTTTACCACCTCTCAGTAAAATATTCTGGAAGAAGTAGTTCCTTCCAGATATATTCTTTATGTGGCCTAAGTGTTATTGGTGGCTGATATTCACTTCTCTTAAAATCTTACTTTTATTTAAATCTGCTGGTTTTTATGCTTCAGAAATACTGCAAAAAGAGGATGCAACTCACACCACTACAATTTTGCATGGACAGAAAAAGAACACTGAGCCTTGCCCAGTGAGACACAGTCAGTGATTGAGCTGACACACAGAGAATAGGTCTGAACGGGATTCTTGGCTCCGACTTTCTGGACTACTAGAACTTCAGCACTTAGCAAAAATGGTTATGCTTATCACACAATTTATGCTTCAGAAATATTTTTTTAAAGAAATTTTTTAATGTTTTAAATACTCAGCCTTTTATTTCTGCATATATCCACTTTTGTTACTGCAAATACATAACCTGAATAACCTGGAAGTTGTTAGAAAATGGAATAAAAAGTTTAATGTAATATTGCACTGTGGCATAACTGCTCAGGAACCATTCACGTGTCCCATTCAGAAGAAAGAAAACATTAACTTCAGCTACTCTCTTCAAATAAGACATGTATGACAAGCTTTCTTTTCCTTGATACATCAGATCTGCTTAAATTTCAGCTATAATCAACCACAAAACTATCCAACCCTTATAAATTGCTTCTCAAAGCTTTGTTAATTAAATCCCCAATGAAAATAAATGAAAAGTTCATGCTTCCTGATGGTTGTCACAGGGGTGACACAGGGTGAGCCTGAATCTGTCTATAATGAAATTTAGGTTTTCTGCACAGAACTCCCAGAGAAAAATCCAACCTACTGGCACTCCAGGACTGACTAGCCCTGCAAGTGCTTATACACATTCATCATGGCTTGGCTTTGTGGACAAAGCAAGCTCGTTCCCCACGACAAGGGGGTGCCCGTGAAAGAGTTATACACATTAAGGCCTCCCCATCCAGCTCAATTTGTTTGTGGGTTTCACTTATTCATATAGCCCTGAATTGCCCCTTCTAGGGAGACAGACGTCCATATTCCTAGTGTGCTACTCTAGTTCCAACAGTAATGCACCCAATCCGCGCAACTCTGGGGAAGTGGAGAAAATTAGACAGGTGCTGTCTGATTTTATCCCATAACACAGCTATGTTTCTAGTTCTTCCCTGCTTTGGCTCTAACACGCCAGTGTTTATAGCTATCAACCAGGAGAAAATCAGGACCAACCCCTTTTCCAAGCTGCAGAACCTGAGGACTACACCATGCAGCACGTTGGAGAACACACACTGCTGCTTTTCAGACTCATTGAAACTGAGCGCTATGTCGCCATGAACAAAAAACTCAGTCAAGGAGACCAATATCACATTTTATTTGTCTCAGTTAAATAAAGTGTGTTGTTGTTAGTCACTGCAGTGTGAAGATACAGTGAAAAACATGGCTGGCATATGACTTCACTAGCAAATAGGATTTAAAAGAAAGTTCTTTTGTGATATGGACAGGTACAAAATAATTTGACATGTTACTGTAAACTGGTAAAGCAGTGGAAACCACTACACTGGCAACTGCACTGTAGCCTAATTTAAACTACCAGATCCGATAACCTGTCAGATCCATCTAAAGGGCAGTAGCTCAAATCTCTGCAGCCCTGCAAGCTGTCACTGTACAGAGATGCTGCCATGCAACAACAGCTAAGCCTGCTTCAGCCCAACTTCAAACCTCCTGCAAAACTTCCATCTAGCATCTCAGGTGGTTCTGCAAGCCAGAGCCCCTGAAATAAATGCAAGTTTCTCACTGGTTTTAGTACTGCCAGGCTGCTGAAACCAATTTTCTAATCTTTTCAGTAGCAAGTATAAAGACTGAAGTGATGCTATGCTGGACACTTTTGATCACTTCTAAAAACACTCTCAAAAATGTCGCAGCTATATCCCTATGTTCAGATGAACTGTTTGGTAAATTAAAAACGCATGTTCATCGCATAAGCCACGGAATGAGATATATCTCAACACCTCAGGGCTGAATGTTACAGCTGTAAGCACATGGCTGCCAGGCCTCAGTTGTGCTCTTGGTCTCATTTTGATGTTTCTCTTAAAGTCCCAACTCCTTCAGACATATTACATGAATGGACCTCCACTTAAAAAAAGTATTTTGCACACACTTTTGGAAAGATGCCCACAATTTAAATAAATACACGAAGAAGACTTTTAAAAAAGTATCTAGACTTTGTGTTTAAAAAAAAAAAAGAAATCATGAAAAGCCAAAAAAAATTATTCCTGTTTATTTTAATGCCTGATGTTGGCAACACTGCAAAGACTCTTGCAAAAGAAAAAAAAAAAAAAAAGACTTGCTTTTTTTATACACTGTTGCTAGTCTACTCAGGTTCTTGTAATTTTTCAGTCTACTTTGCCAGAATTTAACCAACTTTTATATTTAAAAGGAATCATGTTCCCACTGGGATTTTCTTGCATCAAAATACTTCAGGTGTCAAAATTCAGTAAAGTAAACATGACTTGCACAAGAAAAACTCATTTGCTTCAATTTTTAAAAGCAGATCATTTATTCAAAGGTCCCAGAAGGCCTGAGCATACACAAAAAAAAAAAAAAAAGAGACTAAACTTGAAGATGTAAGACTATTTTGTAGTTGTAAGAGAGGAAGTAAGTCTGGTCAGTCCTACAACTTGGAGAAAAAAAAACCCAAACTAGATTACGATGTAATCATCCCTGTAGACACCCAGATCATTGAAACAGAGAATGAAAAAGGGGCCTTTCTAGATTAAACAAGGTCACATAATCCAGTGGCAGTAACAGTAGTCAATTCTAGATAAACAAAGGAGCTTCTAGCTTTAGATACTAGTATGCTGCTATATATATTCATGTTATATAGATTAGGTACAGTATCTAACACTTACATGAACCAAGTAAAAGCCTAAAGCATGGAAATAAGAAAAGGAGACAATCATTGCACATAGGAATACTATAAAACACCTGTAGGAGTGGAAGGGGAAGAGGGTTGTTTGAAAGTGCTTCCATTAAACCTGATTATCTGATGTAAGAACAAAGAAAATTAAAAGTAATAAATTAGTACCAGACATACAAACATACTTTTAATTAAATTTAGTTCAGCCAAAAAAAGCAACACAGGGAATTAAAAACCAATGACTAGATAATCTTGCCTACAGAAATAGTCCATCTAAATGATACACATGTAGAGTATGCAAATACACATACATAATCTAAAACTAAAATTTACAACAGCTTGTCATGGATAGAGAAACTACTCTGAAGATTCTGGACTTGTTGCAAGAGCAAGTAAGATAAAACGGCTGCAGAATAAGGCTTGCAGCATTCTGCCAGATTGGACCACGGAAATAATTTCAAGGGAAAACTCGGCTATATGTAAAAACTCACCACTGTCCCTGCTTAAAATAGTAATAGATAAATTTCTATTTGTTCTTTTAACAGTTAAGCAGTTCCTGTCTTTAGAGCATCTTCAGGTTCTCCTAAGCTTAATTAACATAATTTAGTTTTATTAGATTTGTGAAAAACAGAGCATATAATGGCAATTCCAATTTAAAAGTGTGTATGCTGAATTTGCACACTCAGTAAGATTTAAGACTAAGCAGCAATGGAAAGCTTTTAAGTCAGAAACAAGGAGACATGAAGAATTTTTCCAGTTCTAGAAAATTGCTTCCTTCGTGGTGTTATATTCTGTAGAAGACTACTTGTTCCTAGGAGGAGAATAAATGGCTAAGCAATTGATGAAAGTGTTCCCGTAGTGAACCACTCACACTGTAGATTCCAGATGCTCTACATTCTTGACATTGGAATGGAAAAATTTACTGTTAGTCTAGAGAAATTTAATATCACCATTCTTGTCATATCCTTCATAGCTTCATTATTAGGACAAGTCTGTGGAAGCTATAAACTAGTGCTAAATGACAAAAAATATGGTCTCTGCATTCCAACCCTCTCGCATATTACAAGAAGACACCAGCTTTGTTTTGGTTAGCGTAAGGAAAGAAATGGAGACAAATGGATGTGCATTTGCTTTCATATGTTAATTAATTTCCTGAATTAACATTCTGAACACTGATGCCAGACTTTGAATCAAAAATTTTTACAGCAACTGAGGGATAATAAACACTAAAGAACATATCTCTAAGCCCAGAACAACACTGTAAAATTTTATTGTATTAATAAAATGGGACACACCAACCTTTAAATTTTCCACTTTGTCAAAGGTAAAATAATCAGCACCATTTGCTGCCATTTATAACAAGCTGACGTTTTTTCACATTTGAACTGTGCTTTACAGTTCTATAAAAGCTCAGACAACACTTGCCTTACACAAAAGCAAACATCATTGCAATAGAAACACTCATTCTGACATCCTTGCTGCTGCATAATAAAATCAGTCACTAACACCAAATTATTTCACTCTGAAGTTTGAGATCAGTATTTATGCACAGGTTCAAATAAAAACATAGCGTACACATAAGCATTAGGACAGATATACTGCACTGTCCTATCAGACTCCAGTAGTAAAAAGACCACAATGTGCTCAGTGTTATGTGCTACAAATAGTTCTTTTACGCTAAGTAATTCCACCAAATACATGGGCTTCCTGACATTGGAAAAAGTTAAAGACTAACAATTTTTATTTGCAGAACCAGAGTGATTAACTCATTCCAGCATGTACCTTTTTGAAATTTTGCAGTTCAGTGCTTTAAAAAAAAAAAAAGATTAATCCAGTTTTCAAAAGTACAGAATACAGAGTAACTAGATAATTGTGACATGTTAATGATCAGCATCTTTGAAAAAATGTCTGGTTTGGTTTATTTGCTAATTCACAAAACAAAAAGTAAAATGCTGAAATCCTTATGGATGGCACAGCAATAGCAATGTCAATGTTCTTTTTTTTTTTTTTCCTAGTGAAAACAAGAATTTTGCCGTAAGTGTCCTCAAAGAGCAAGATTACATACTCACCAAGGGACACAGAGTCTTTAACTTAGTTGTACCTGATCTTTATTCCTTCAAGCTACGGTAATTTGCTAACTCACCTTAAAACAACGTTATGACAGAAAACGTTAAAAGCAAGCAATCATTTAAGCCCACCACTTTTAAAAATATTATTTCCTTCAAAATGGAAAAGTCTTTAGTTGTGGAACTTGGCTCCCAGAGCTAAAGAATCTGCAGTTGTTTGAAACAGTTATTGGTCTTTTAGGATTTGTCTCTACATGTGTATTTCAGATTTAGCATACCACATACCATTATGTTCTGATGCGAGTTAAATAGCTGATTCCTATTTGCATTTATACAGGGGAGGACTGTTGCTGCACGGTTCTTGATTGTATGGCTCATCAAAGCTGCTTCAAAATTGAAACCCCTCAAAATGCAGGTACTAGATGCTGTGTCAACAAGGATACATAAAGTACCTTCATGAGTATTCAAAAGCTCTCCTATTATCTGCAAGAATAACACATACATAAAACTGATTTAAAGAGACCTATCAAGCACAATTAATAAGTAGCTTGTGGAAAGCTCAAACGAAGATCTGATGTTCACATTTTTTTTGAAAACTCTTGGCTGCTCCAACGAAACCTTCATGCTACAGCACCTTGAATAACCTCAACTAATTGACTGCTCCTTTGATTAGACATCAGCTTGGTGAGTCGTCAGAATTTCTAACTAGATCTTCATCCACACTAGAGGAGGCAATAGTAAGTACCTGGCAGGCAGTCAGGGAAGAACTGATTCCAGCGCTAGGGTGTCACTGGGCATGCTCGCCACGTTTATCTCTTTAGTCATAGTTTGCAAGGTTAAGAGACTTGGCACTGGGGAGGGGTGCAAGGAATACTAAAAGTGTCATTTTACATCTGCAAAGAGAGGACACAATATCTCATTAACAAGCTGAATAAAGACTTCTAACAACAGAAGCCAAGACTATTTTCAACACAGTTGTGCCTAAAACTACTGGAAACAGCATTCGATGTCTCTCAGCCTTTCATACTGTGTCTTGAGAGTAGAAGAAAAAGTCCTACAGATGCCCCAAAACATGCCTGCATATTGTTTCAGTGTTGTTCACTGTATAACTGCGCTTAAAGTTTAACACTCAAAACAAGTTATGCCATCAATCAGTCTTGTATGCATATAGACACGTACAAGTCTATAGAGTTATACAGGAATATACAAAAGTTCAGCGTCAAGTACATCATCACCTTTTCTCGAAAGTAAGATTAGAAAATTAAACTATTGGAAACAATTACAACTATTTCATAGCTTCTCACTAAGATTAATATGCTACACTGAGATGTTTTGGGTTTGTTTTTTTTTTTTAAACCAATGTGTTATTTTAAAAGCTAAATCATATTTGAACCCCTGTGTTTCACAACAGGCAACTAAGAGCTAGCAAGGAAGCTTCTCACTGCCTCCTAGTAGTACCAAATTTCCTTCAGATTAACAGCTTTGGTTTTATTAAATTAGCCAACACTCGACGTGATGTTGGGCTGAGAGGCCATGGAACCTTTCATCTGACAGTAAACGCACACAATACGTATGCTCTGCTAGCTAACCTGGGCGCTGGCACAGCTACACTGGAGCCGTACAGCATGGCAGCCTGCTCTTGGCAAAGGATGTCTGGCATCTCTAGGAACTGTCAACCATTTGTGTAATTACAGCTTTTGGTCCAATAAACATAGCTATACATTTAAGCCTCTGTTTAGAAACAATATAGGCTGTCGTACTTTCAAACTTACCACAAAAGTACACAATGCTCACCAAAAAAAGAGTAAAAATTGATGCAGCTGCCAGACCATTTGAACTTAAATTTGTGTCCAAGAACTGTAACAGTTTTAAAGAGTTTACCATGAGTAAATATAATTGCACACATTTTCTGATTCCACACTGCTGAATCAGTCTAGCATAAAATATTAACCCAAAACAGAACAGTTTAGAGAAATTTCATTCCATTCTGAACAAATTTTCCAGCAGTCACCATAAATATGTTGATACCAAAATAAATACCCTTTCCAACACCAGTAAGTTATATTTTTTAAAATTAAATCTGATAGCAATTAAAGCTAGCCATATGTCTCATACTTTCCCAAATCTTTCATATTAACCTTAGCCTACAAGCCATTTAATGCCTCTGGCAGCTGGAGATGGGGAGAATTCAAGAATGCACGGTAAAATATTGGCTCTATTTATTAATTCAGTATAAATTTCGCCTGGCTAGCATATCAGTTTTCATGAAAATCTAGCCATATCTGTGCACGTCAGTGTGGTAAGAAATTTAAGTAGCCTTGAAATCATTATGCAGCCAAGGGCATTTAAGCACTACACTGGTGGCAGCACACCTATGCCCAAGTCATAAGCAATGGCGTGAAACAGGTGAGCAAGGGCTTTCCATCTGCTCCGTCTCCACTGCGGCACGTCAGCCGGGAAGCAGAGGCAGCTTGGAGCAGTATTCAATCACCCTGCAGGGCTTCAGCCTGGCAGCCTCTGATGGAAGAGCTACTCCCAGAAATCTTTCCTTCATCACTCGCCTAAATTCCCTTTCTCTTCATCTCTTAACAATGAACCCAGATCTTTGGCCACCCTATTCTGTTACTACTTTTTTTGAAAAACAGACTGTAAAAATATAACTCCCTGATTTCTATCTCCCTCCTCATTCTGAAAACTGCTTTAAAAGGCTAAAATCTTTAGCCCCTTCAGCTCAATTTGTCCTTCTTCCCCTACTGTTTCTCTATGAGAACAGTAACAGCAAGAATAGCATCTTTCGGTGTTCAGATGATTGCAAAACCGTCTTTGAACTTTGCATTGCTTGCCATGGCCTCACTTCACTGGGAGGTTATCCACATCAACATGGAGCTATCCTATCAACGTAATATTCTAGCAAAATATTTCTACCAGGATTCAGTACATCCACATCAACAGCATGCAGCTTCAGAGGTCGAGATAATTCTTAAAGAATCACAGAATACACTACTAAAAACGCAGTTCGGAAAAATACCCAACATTTAGATCAAATTTACAATCTTTATTTTATATTATTACAAAACAGAAACAAAACCACCAAAACCAGGAATATTTTAAAGGCCAAATGAACCTACAATTTGGTTAGCAACAAATGTGTTGGTTTTTTTTAATTTAAAAAAATAACATGTGTTCAGTTTTACAAGCTTGTAATACTAAAAAAACTCCACTATCTGGCACAGCATTAACTCCAATACGTACTCAAGAAAAAAAGCTAATGTAAGCCCTGCACATATTTTCTTTCTATAATGTACAATATTCAAATTCAACAACTGCTTCTGACTTTCATTATATTTAAGCAATCTCACACAGTTTTACTTGGTGGTCAAATTTGGCCCATAAACGTGATT
>NW_010416426.1:1948-6415 GCF_000710305.1 Buceros rhinoceros silvestris | reverse complement strand
GACAATTCATGAATCAAAAACACAAAGTCTGCTTTGCACATTCGTGTGCTAGTTTTTAAGGACAAACAGAAAAGCATTTTTTAAACTCGTCAGCTGAGCAAGTTTGATACGAGGTTAAGAGAAATCTGTAATGATTTTACGATGTTTTTCACACTAAAACAACACTTAAGGCCTAATGATGTCCTCTAGGCTCCACCAAAGTGAGCAACGAAGCTGCCATCAGTTATGGTAAGGCCAGGACTGCAAACTTAAATCTTCAGAAATATATCAGATGAGTGAATGCCAGAACTTGCAGACTGGCTTTACCTGCAAAAGTGCCAGTCTTCAACTTCTTCAAACGTTCTTTGATGGGCTTACACACAGAGCTCAAGTAGACTTTTGCAACACCAAAAACATGTAACACTTCAGATGCAGCCTCCAGACAGGAGCTCAGCCTTCCATTCGAGTTGGTTACTTTGAGGTAACTTTGACCAACACTGACAGCCCTCAAGGAGATGCAGGATCATGCATGTGTTATAACAACAAGTAAATTATCTTTATTATTATTACTATTACCATTCTTACTACTATTCTAACATAAAAATAGGGTTACTCCATGACTAATCAAAGCACGGAAGAGAAAGAAGCACGTTCCCACGCAAGTCTTTCTCCTCCTCCTTAAAGTTAAGAAGCCAAATCAGACCGGTAAGGTACAAGATTAATTTCCAATACCTTAATTAAAATAAATGTTTTAAATAAACAATTGCAAATATTGTAGCCATGCTTTTGATTAATCACACTTTAAATTACTCTGGAAAATGCCTCTCAAAACAGATTTAAGAGGCATATTCTGTGTTCAGAATAATACACAGGTTAAAACATGATATAACAAAAGCATGTATAAGGATATGAAAGAGGCAGTTGCAAGGACATGGTGACATCTTTTTAAAGTGTGCTGACAAAATAAAAGCACTGTAAAATTAACACAAATAGGTCAACACTTAGTCCGAACAAATGTGGCCCGTCATGAACACTATACACCTTTTGACAGTGGTCTGATGCCTAAGATTATATATAGTAAAAAAACCTTAAAAAACCCACCAGTTTTTCCATACTAGTGTCCAAGTTTCCAATAGTCCATGACTTGGCAACTTTCCAATTACATAGATGATTTCTATTCACTTGTCCTCAATTAATTCTTTCACCCGTTTTTAAATCCAGGTTTACTTTTACTTCACTAGAATATAACAGATGCAAAACTAAGCTAGGTTGGGGTTTTGTTTGAATGCAGTAATGAAATAGCAGAAAGACTAAATAAAGTTGTCTCCCTACCCTAAAGGTGCATTTTTGAGAGGTCCCCACGAGGTGACTTGCTAACTCCACAGCACCCCACATAGTCCTCTTATGGTCTAGAGCAGTTTCAACTCACTATATGTCACAACACCAGTTTACGCATGTAGGACGTGAGGAAAAATGGTCTACCTGACAGGGAACAACAGGTAAGAAAATCCAAATGTGTTTGTGTTTCTCTTTTTTTAATCTAAGATTGAGAGCAATAGCAAGAAAACAGAGCTCTGATTAGAAACCACCTGTGTTATAACCAGGACAGAAAGCACAGCTTGATGTAACCATTCAAAAAATACTTAAATACTTATCAACCCCATCAGGAAATACCAGAAAGAAAGTGGAAGGAAAAAAATTCTCTTTTCCCTCCAAATGCAAATTTTTATTTAAAGAAACAATTTACAGCTTGAAGCAGAAAACAAATTTGATTTAACAAGCAGTATTATTCCACAGCAAGATATTAATGATGCGTGTCATTTTACTTTAGATTTCCCAGGAGAATGGAGAGAGTTGAGACTGATCACACATCGTAACCATTAAAGGTGTATTTGGGGCATCATATGTATTAAATAGCACAGTAAAATGTGTTTTTAGAGACTTTTTAATACACACAAATTTATAACTAAGATTTTTTTTACATTTTTGAAGCCCTTTGCCTCCTTTTTTTCAGAGAGTATATCCTGTTACTTTTGGA
Organism: Buceros rhinoceros silvestris; assembly: GCF_000710305.1. Lineage (NCBI taxonomy): Eukaryota > Metazoa > Chordata > Aves > Bucerotiformes > Bucerotidae > Buceros > Buceros rhinoceros. The sequence continues at coordinate 4,398 of NW_010416426.1, read as the reverse complement.
CATATCAAGATTCTTTAAAAAATAAAACAAGTATAATTGTCAGCATCAGAATCCAATCAACACCCTGCTGTTCATCTCAACATGTTCTTGAGATTTGTGAAATGTCAGAAGGCCTTTGGCCAATTAATAATTAAAAAAATAATAATAATTTGGAAGGACAAAACAAAAGGTTGCATGATAATGAAAAAGACCCAGAGTGGAGAATCAGCCTAGAGCAGACCCTGACAAATCTTCCAAAATTCAACTTGAGCGTACCAAACAGCTTCAACTGGACTTATTTCCATGGGGGAAAGGGGAGAAAAGAAAGGTATGTAGAGGTAGGGTTTGATGAGAATGGTAAGTCAAACCCCTTAAATATCTGAATAGGGAGACAAAAAAGGCAAATAAAAACAAACACAACACTCCTTCCCTACGGTCCTATATACACACACATACCCAACTCAAACAATTAATCTTTTCATCTAATAGAAATTTGACATGGACCTGAGGTGTGGGAAAAAAAAAATCACTGCGCTGTACAGTCTCTTTAAAATAAGAATCAGATGCAGCAACTTATATACATATTTTATGGATTCCTGACTTGAAATCTCCCTCTGTTTTCAAAATCCTGCTGTTACTTCTCGTGCATAAAACTGTGTGATGTAGAATACAAAGTACAGGCACGGAAAGCAGGGATTGTAACCTCAGCCTGACCACCTATTTGCTGAGCAGAAGTATGAACTTTACAGTCTCTAAAACAGGGACAAAAATACTGTCAGACAAAAAGAATGTACGCATAACATTAAGATGAGTTTTAACCTATATATAGCCCAATACTGCGACACAAAAGGTGAAAACTACAGAAAGCTGCATATCTACGCTCCCACCGCCTGCAGTCAGCGATATGAACTGGACTCTGACGTGGAAGGCAAGGAAAAGAACTTGAGACAGTGTTTTTCTTCTCCTGATTTGTTAAAGAAGTGACAAAACCAAATAGTCTGTGTTTAGAAATAACTCCACTGATAACTGTAACTCGCAGAGGGGATAGTCTAGACTGTCGCAAATATTAAGGCATGTATGATATCATCTCTTTTCTTTTTCCCCCTCTCCTCCTTTTTCAAGTTAACATTGTAAGAACCGTGCTCAGAGGTGAATCCAAATTCTTCAGATCCATATATAACATCTGTTTGGACTTGTTCTTCCCCCCACAACGCCCCCCAAAAGAAGCTGGTGGTGGGACTTCAAAAAATTAGTTTATTTTACCTGTGGTATTTCATACATTCAAATTAACTTCAGGGAGAAAAGGCTGAGTTTAAAACCTGAAATTATGCATCTATTGAGGCCATAATTAATTATCTTATTTGATGATTTCTTGAAATAGAGACTGTAGACTTAAACAAATAAGATCTGGAGGAAACATGCAGTCCTCCTGGGCTTGCGTACCTGTGTCACTTCCAGATCCAGTTGATAACGCTGGCATGATTTAGTCTGCAGAGTATCACGCAGGAATGTCAGACTAGCACTCTGCAGCCAGAAGGCAGGAGTTAATTTCGGTTTAACTGCTTGCAGCCAATTTGTCTATGAAGATTTATGCTATCTCCCAGTTCCTCCTAAAAAGAACAGAAACAGAATTTTACAATTCAGAACACTGTTAAACTGTAAATTACTGCAGCTAACCAAATCCAATCATTATCACAAAACAAGCTTTTAAGACTCTCAAAACAAAGTGCTTTGCATTTATTTATATCTGTTAAGGTCTTTTTTCCCCCCCACGTGAAACAAGTTTTGTTTTCTTCAATCTAGCCTATAATCCCATTCTGCAGTAAAAATAATTCAACCCATTTCTCTCATGTAAATTATGCTCTTTAGCACGTCAGATATTTGGAAATAAAGTCTAGGGTTATTTTATTAAGACAGTGTATAATTTAAGGCACTAAAATTTTGCTACTACTTATCCCAGAAACAAAAAACTGCTTAGTAGAATGGTTATTTATTCAGTGTTTCTACTTAACCTCAACTGGTTTCAGTTCATTTAAGATCTGACATGTAATTTTTATTTGTAATCTGGAAATATAATCTAAATTTTAACTTAAGTTGTAAAAAACAGAACTGGTGAAAACACTTCTCAAGGTAAATAGCAGTTTTATTTGTGGAGTTGATCGAGCCATTATCATGCAGACCGTCGTAAGGAATTTTTCCATAATTCATTACTACAAAGTCAGTATTTTTTTAAGACACAGGCCTGCTGATACTAAATTTTGGGTCTTTCTTTTAAGCAGTCCTTGAGGAAAATTCAGAGCAAATGTAACAAAAGTAAAAACCAATTTCAAATATAAGTGAACATATTTAAATTCAAGTATGGTTAAAATATGAAACTGGAACATAAACTTGTGAACAGAAATTCAGAGTTAAGACTGGAAATGCTTACTAATAGCAGGGCAGGGGCTGATGTTTTTGCAGGGAGAAGGAAG
>NW_010416426.1:0-1846 GCF_000710305.1 Buceros rhinoceros silvestris | reverse complement strand
GAAAGAGGGAAGTAGAAGTTGACAGAAAACAAGGGTTTTCTCCAGATTGCAGTAAACAAATAGGAACCCTGAAGAAAGCAAGCACCGTAGCACTGCTTTAGCGTAAGAAAAGAAACAAACAGAAGAGTATTTTGCTGCTGCTGTTGGTATTGGATTTTTGTTGTTGTTTTGTTGGGTTTTGGTTTTGTTTTTTTAAACACATTCATGTTAATCAGAATGACTTTTGAAGTCACCTTGGCTCTGAAAGTGCATATTTTGGACACATTTGTACTTGGCAACAGTCTTGTGGAAGAGTAATGTACAGGTGCTGTAAACACTGTATGCTGTTCAAAATTTTGTTTTCCATCAGAAAAAATCCCCACATTGCTATAAGCATTGCAACGTATTAGATTTGTTTAGTACTATTTGTTTAGTAAGTTTTAAATCAATTATTAGATATAAATTAGTTGTTAACTCGCCCCCAGGCATAAATCTATAGCTTAAATAGTCTGGCAACTTGTAAAAGTTCTCTTCTCTCTCCCCTAAGAAAGATTGCCCAAAGAAAGATTTTGCACATCAGCTTTCAAACTCCAGTGATTATTTTTTTTAAGGAAATACAGAAGAATTTACAGCACTGGATAACTACTTCAATCATTAAAGGGTCCAAATAAAATTTTAAAACCTAAGATTGTTTTGGGGTTTTTCTAGTCATAAAAGTTTGTGGTTTTTCACTAAAAAAGCATCAGCTTCCAAGAAAATACTCAGACAGTTATCAAATCGGCACAAAGTCCATTAAAAGAGAGATAAGGAAGTTCAGTATTTCAGAGCAAAAGCTCATCTTATGATGAAAAAGTTGTACAACCCCTATATGCAAAGAGCTAGCCAGGGTGCGGTTTAAAAGGCAAGACGTTGTAGCCAAGGACACGCTGTACCAATTAAGAAGGAACATACTCGCTTTGCATTAATTCTACTTGTTTTCTTTTTAACACATACAAGCGCCATAAGGGAGAAGTCATGTTCTCAGCTCACTTACAGCCCCCAGTGTGAGCACACCACTACAACTGTGCAAAGGATGGAGGCATTTTTAGTTTTCAGCGTGTAAGAAATTGGTTAAAACAAAATGATTTACTATTAACGGGACATCTTTGATTTATACGGAGTTTAAATACTTTCATCTACAAAAAGCCCCAGAACCCAAACATCCAAGGCATACTCATTATAGGTGCATTATTAGTACTCAGAAATTCAGGTTCCTTTAAAAAAGTTCACTGCGGAACGTGGAAAGTGTTGTTGATCTACATACAAGTCAAGTATTTAAACTTGATCAGCTTCTTTATTTTTCTTTATTTCACAGTAAATCATTCAATATAAAAAAATTCAAGCTCCTTATTATTTAAGAAACATATATACGGCATCAAGTTATTCCCCCCAGATCCTAAATATATATTAATGAAAAATAAATGACCTGATGAAATCCTTACCAGTGAAATGCTTAATATTTTGTTGGAATGGAACAGGGATTATTTTTTTTTCTAACTTGCAAATTAAGCTACATTTTTGCAGTGATGATGTTATTTTCCTTGGCTCACTTTATGTAAAATGCTTTGGAAGTTTTTTTGACAGAGCCCAGCCATAGGCATTGCTGACTGTGTATGGAATCGATTTGCTGCAACGCAGAAATACCAGCTGTTACGGTATGTCCTGAGAGGGATTACCGAATATTCTTAAATTGAAGTTCAATCCATCTTTCCATAAAAATTAGAAGCCAACGCCAGGAACCTAACAGCAGTATCAAGTGCACCTGAGGCATTTACAATACCCAGCAGGGCTGTTACAACCAGCCTTTAAAAGGGGCTTATTTTTGAAA
>NW_010416425.1:32478-32857 GCF_000710305.1 Buceros rhinoceros silvestris | reverse complement strand
TACCAGAGAGCTTGTCCTGAGCGTGCCGAGGGAGCCCTCGCTCACGAGTTGATGATGTGTGGCATTACGTAGGGGGCAGCGATCGCTCACAGCACTGCGGAAGCTGTGTTTGTCCCTCACCGTACAGCAGGACACGCTTGCTCACTGCTAAGGAGCCAGTTAGCTGACTGCAAAGTACCAGCTAATCATCATGAGACAGAGCTCAGTCTGGCACTAGAAACCCCTTGAAAAACCACAGTGTACTTCTCTTTAGGTCCAAGTTCTGAGATCGGGGCTGGTGGTAATTTTAAGCCTTTGATTTTTGGTGTAATACTTTCTGGCATTTTACTTGTAAAAGCTTGGAGCCTGACAGGTGAAACAGAGCCCACCTGTAGGCAGG
>NW_010416425.1:14438-32353 GCF_000710305.1 Buceros rhinoceros silvestris | reverse complement strand
AGAGAAAGCTTGGGTACTACCACTACCCATGGGTAGTGGGCATTTGAGAATCAAAAGTTAAAATTTAAGAGGAAATTAGACCTTCAGCATCACATATACTAGAAATGATGAGAAATTCAAACATTAATTTCTCTGTAATTTGAGCTGAAGTTAATTTTAGCAGGTAGTCAAAATATCAGCACAGCCCAAAGTAGTAGTCAAGTACACGGAGCACTGCTCATGTTTAAGGTGTCTCTGGCCACCCCTTGTGCTAGCTCAGAGAAGAAGAAAAGGAAATTCATGCAAGAGAAAGGGAGAAAACAGGCAGGAGGCGGCAGCAGCATCAGTCAGGCTCCCCGACCAGCCCCCGGAGTCCGTGAGGCTGCAGGCGGAGTCCGTGAGGCTGCAGGGGCTGCCCTGTGGCAGGCAGCGTGGGGAATAGCCCGGAGATGCGAGGCTGCCTTTGAGCGGAACAAGCATTCCTTCAGGAGAGGAGGATGACCTCTGTGGTGGGGAACACGGGCCTCGGGCTGGGTAGCAGAAGGCCGTGGGCTGTATCAGCTTCACCAAAAACACTGTAAAAATTCCAGGTACCGCCCATCACTCAATACAGCGGCTGTAGTTTACAACACACAGACATTGAAAGATACCAACCCCCAACTAATTAGCTCCTTTGGCACGTTTTTGCTAGATACTGTAACACAGACCGGCATTTCCTACAGAAGCGTACAGCTGTAGCAGGCTTTCGGAGAGCCTGCCTTTGCAGCATCGCTGACCGATGCCACAGCTGAGCAGTATGGTTTGGTCGTGGGATCAGACTCACCCTTTCGTCGTCACAGAGGAGTAGCGATTATGCCTCCTTGGAGTAATAAAAACTGCTCTGTCTTGACCAAACAGGGCTTTATCCTTTGGAAGGACACTCGGGGCTTCCCGGAGGTTTGGCTGGCTGAAAGCAGCCCTAATATGCTGTCGGCCGAAGCTGCAGCAAAGCCTTCTGTGTGCTCCTTGCAGGCTCAGTGCTCACAATGTCGTTTCCTGGCAGAGGGGAAACAGCAGTAGTTGCTCTGTGTTGTCTCAGCTTTGCAGAAGAAATCCTCGAAGACGACGCAGGCCCCGGAACAAATCCAGTCTGTATGCAATTAGAGAAATGCAGTGCCAAATAACTGAAGATGAGTCCAAGCTAAATCTATCATAGTTTAAATCTATGTTTCATCTTTAGCTTTGTCTTGAATGTTTGATTTTTCCTTTTTGACACAGTAGTAATGTGGGGTGGGGTTGAGCTCTCCATGAATATATGTAAATAATATTCATCAGATACAGATTTGAATAGTGTCTTTTCTTCAGAAACAAAATGGGGTTCTCATTATTGTTACCAAATACATCTGTCACACTATTACCTGGCAGCTTCAACTCATGAGAAATGCTCTTCATTTCTCCCTCTTTAAAGTCATGCAAATACTGGCATCTCTGCAGGTAGATCAGAGGTTCTTTGTTCAGCTACAGGAAAGTGTTCTCAACGTTCAAAAAGCAAACCACCATATACTGAAAAATAAATTAACACCAAAGCAAAGCAGCAACTCACAAGCGTATTGTGACTGGGGCAGGTGGTTGTACTTCTCTTCATGGTCTGTGGCAGAAAGGGAACAGGAGTTGGCTTCAGCAAATTCCCTCAGCCCCGTGACAGTGCTGGTTGTGTACTTGGTGGAAGTAACCTCATTAAAAGGTGTTGTTTTGACCACTTTGTAGAAGTGGAAGGCAAATGATCGGTTCATCTGCCACAAGTTACTGCAGACTGACTCAGACTTTGTAAATTAAGACAACTGCCACATTCACGCCAGCCTGTTCCCTTCCCTTGCACTGCTGGGAGCGCTGGTGCCCGCAGCGCAGCTCAGGGCGTCCAGGGAAGGTGGGAGCTCAGCGCTGCCAGCCAGTATTGCTTTGTTCAGACTGAAGGAAACTGCTGTAGCCACTTCACGAAAGTAACATTTACAGACATTTTCACCTGAAGTGAGCATGGATCTTTGCAGTGCTCGGGTGTACTGCTCATGCAGGCACATAAACTGCTCTGTGGCATTCCGGTGCTGCCTCTGGAACAAGTTAGGCTGGTGATGAAGCTGATTACTGCTATAGCAGCTTAATCATAATCTCAAATTTTATTCATAGAAGGAAGTTCCCCCCCACCCACTCCCACTTCTCCTTTTGATCTTCCTCCCTTAATTTTTTACTCCACCTGGGACAGCTACACAGTCACAAAGAAGCAGTAACATCAAATACATGTATAAGCGTTGCTGTCTCTCCTGATCTCATTTTTTTCTCAGTCTCGCTTTCCACTTTCTAATCACCAATTTTTTTCTTTCTTTTTTGCTTTTTATTCTCTCCCCATACCATTATTTCTTCCGTGTATTTTAACTCTTCTCCTAACCTACTCACTCTTTTCTCCCAAATACTTAAGGTGCTCTCGTGAGGGTCAGCATCTCATCCGCACTCTCCCCGCCTCCCCGCAATACAAGATGCATTTTCCAGTTCCCTCTGCCCTGTGTTGGAACTGTTTAACAGCCACTCTCAACCCGTCACCAGAGCTTGTCCAGGCAAGACCCACATTTATGCATTCTGCTGTTCTGCCCGGCTGTTTCAGTCAACTTTTTGTATTCGTCCTGGTGACTATTTTAATTGGCATCTCCTTAGTCCCCTGAAGCCAGTATGCAGTGGCACTACGTATTTTTTTTAATAAAAATGCACTATGAATATCTAAGGTTGTCCTGTATAAGGTTGTGTCACCACAAAGGTGACAAAAGGATGCAGAAATCATTATGTCTGTTTTTCCTCCTCTGTCCCTCTCTGTCTTCTGTCTTTTCAGACTTCTCTGAACTGACTTTCATAACTGAAACTTCCAGCTGCCCTGTGTAAAGCCTACTTTGAAGACGACCCCTGTGCCTTTCTCTGGGTCGGCAGCCAGAAGGTGACCCTGCAGCTAATTCGGGGGGAACCAAGAACTTCACCTCCATGACAAGTATGACTGAATAGCAGAGACCACTAAGTCATCCACTTTCTGCCAATAAACAACAAAATGCACTCTTGCCCCAGGGAGACCACCACCCGCCACTGCCAAAACTGTTTAAGCAACCCTGTGCTTTTCTGTGGAAGGGAAGTGAGGAGCAGGCGCTCGACTGCGCAGAACAGGAAGCAGAGGGCACCAGGGTGTGTGTAGTAGTGTGCAGTGATGTCATCTGCTTCCCGGCATCTGCATCGTCCCCAGCGGGCTGCAGTGGGTCTGTTCTCCCTGCACAGAGGAGACTAACGCCTTCACACTCTGCCGTGACCTCAGCACTTAAGGAGCACAGTGCTCTCTAACCACTGTAACTAAGTATTTTTTATACCTTAAATTCCAAGCTGGTTGTGTGGTAACATATAGCTTCACAATGCCTGGCCATTTAAGAAGCCCAACAACACAATATTAAGTAATAATTACATGGGAGAAAAATTCCTTTTTGAAACATATTACCGAAGAAGTTCCTTTAGAAAAGAAAAAGTAACATGCCGTAGCTCTTTCTCTTTTATGTACCTTCTCATTCCACAAGAGGCACTCAGTGAAAAGTCCGGCTTCTTTTTTTGCCAGGATTCTTTTATAATCTTACCACTGCCAGACTACGAAAGGATCCGGTTCTGTTCTTCACTGCACCAGAGCTTTCTGCATCCAGATACTCCTCCACAGTGACACTGGCAACAATCACGCTGAGCGTTCAACAGCAGCACAGGAACAAGGCAGACACCTCGCTGCTGTCAGTGCTGAGGACGTAATCCCAAGGCAAAAAGAAAACCCTGTGTAAATACAAATGGGCAAAACTGATAAAACACTAGGGGTTTTTTTCTCCCAGAAGCAGAGTGTGGAAGTGCTAGAAATGAACTTGCAACTGCATTGAGCCTCACAAACCTCTCTTTTTTAGCCTGGACACAGAGCTGTTAAAAATCAAGATCCCATTACTTAACCTTTCTCTGAAGTCACTTTTAAACAAACGTGCAGCTTCAGGAGAAAAGGTGCAGACCAAGTGTGATGTGCAGTGGCTCGTTAGAGGGATCAGGCTGTATTCTGAAGCAGCTTTTGAGTCCGTGGTTTTTGGAGCAATTTTCAGTTTGCCAGATGTTTGTCTCAAAGACACAAAGTCTGGAAAAGTAAGTAAGTAGGTGTTCATTATTTCTGGGTACATACAGAGTGGCACCGGTGTTTGTATTGTGGGAGGAGAGGTCTGTTTTTTAAATTGCCAAATTTTTAGATGACATCAAATGCTTCAGTTAGTGGCACTGCCATTAAATGGTCAGAGAAGACACCTACTCCCTTTCACAATTTCGAAAAGGCAGTAGGAGATAATATACAATATTGCTTAGGGAGTCAATTCCCTCCACCTGTCAGAAGGGGAAGTGAGCTCTGAACAAAGACGTGACAAACATACACTCACGGAAAATGCTTTAGTCAGTGTGTTAGCTTTTTTTTAATTATCTTAAGCTAGTTTGAAGAAAACAGCAACCGGTTACCATGCGGGCTAGTAGGGCTGGAGCCTCGTCCTGGAGGTGACCAACTCCCACTAGGTCATTTGAACAGTTTATGAAGTTTCTCCATGATTCCCTCACCTCCCACTTTTACAAATACAGTACCTGGAAGTCCAGAAATCTAACACAGAACTTTGGTACTGTCTGGTTTAGGTGAAAATGCATTTTCTTTAGCCATTTTCCCATTGTGAAACTTTCTATTTTGAGCCATAAAGTGTATTCTAAAGGTGTTTTAACTGAAAGGGAAAACTCATGCCATTTTATTATTTTGTAGATTTAGGAAAGATCGTGGAAATAAAACAAATCTATGGGAGTTATCTATCGTAGTATTCTCTGAAACAGCTGTCTACACTGGAAAACTAGAAGCAGAGACTTCCAGAAATCACAGGATAATTAATTCTCAGCTCTTTCCTATCCATCAGCAGCAGACTTTTTTTTGTTCAACTCTAGGAAGATTATAAACGCTGAGTTAGTCTGAGCTATCTGAGCAATAATTTGGGTTTCAAATGAGAACCGTCACAGTTGAAAGCTTTAAGCTCTGCTTGCTTGGCAACGTCCCACTCTATTTTCAGAATTATGTTGTCAGAACTGTTTACAATCCTGAGCAGATTACTGACTCAGAGAGTGCAAATCCACAGAGCTCTCCAGAAAGTAGATTTCACACACATTGAAATAAACATAATTACTTCAGATTTATTTCAAGCTAAACAAGAAAATTCGCTTGGCCCAAGAAAAGATACGCTATCAGCAGCAGCACTGGCAGACACAGGCAGGGAGAATAGCACTTCCAAGCTGCTCCGCTGCCTGAGGCCCTGCTATTCCATGCGAATAACTAGAGTTTTCCCTTTACTCTAGGTGCTGTCATTTATCATCTTTATCTGCTATATCGCATCTGTACCTACCGCTTTCATGATGGCAGCACTCCTAGAGTTTCTGCTGGCACTGTTTCTTTTTTTTGCTTATGCCTCCAAACTTAATGAGAAGTTTAAAGGACTCTACTGGCCTTTGATGGTAAGTGAAGTGTGCAATATAAAAACACACATTTAATTGTGCAGTATAACACAAGTTAAACGGACTATACAGGCGTTTAGGCTGTTGACAACTTTACCCCCTTATGAGAGACTTGTTCATATTGCCTCTCATTCAGAAGGTCCCAAAGCACTCTTTAAACTGTGCTGTGAGCTGTAGCTTTCTTGGTGCTGGCAGAAAGCGTGGTTTTATTAAAGCACAGAGTTTATGCCTGATGCCAGGCAAATGGCTTAGAGGTGGATCTTCAGAAGCAGGCAACCTCTGTCTGTCTGACCACTGCTGGGGACTCTAATATTGCCACCCTTACAAACGGGAAGACTGAGGCATGCTCTAAGGTAATTCATATGCCTTCCTGAAGTGTTTTAGAATTCTCAGGTAGGCGCTGTTGAGATGCAGAACCATACGCACGTGCAGACAAACTGACAGCTCCTTTTGAGAAGGGCAGAAGCCCTGCAGCTCTTGCCAGCAGATGCTCAGTCTCGGGAAGGAAAGGCGAGGACTGACTGCGCACTGACCACAGGATGGCTCTGTTGTTTCAAAGATACATTGAAAGGGAGCAATGTCTAGCAGTACAAAGACTGCAAAAACATTCCTAATCTAATCGATCTGGACTCTCTCACGGTACAGCCCAGCAACCATTCGTCAGCGTGAGATTTGAATTGCAGCTCTCAGAGTATAAGAGTAACGTTAGCAAGGCCGTTGGATAAGACAATAGCAGTGACTTTGACTATGACAGTGTCATGGTTTTCAGCTGGTAATCTCAGCTCCATCGTTTTCCCATTTTCTATATGCAAGTGATTCCAGAACTAAGACCAAAAAAAAAAAAGCACTGGTGTTATTACATCCATTACCATAACAGACTCCAGCCGCAGAATGCAGATAACTGACCTTGTCGTGACTTCAGGAGAGTCAGTTTTCTGTACGGTTTGTGTATCTTACTCATCCAAGATCGAATGGTGAACAGAGGTCAAGATACCATTATCCCAGCTCACACGATTTACACATGCCCTGGCAATTACAGCTTTTTGTTTAAGACTCAGTTCAGAGACACTGTCGCTCCAGCACATCACTGCTCGTACTACAGGGCATGGCAGAGCTACAGCCTCAGACACAGAAGCAGGTATTTTGATTTTAGCAGCGGGTGCATTCACTTCAGGCTGGCCGTTGGACTTACAAGTCTACACACTAAAGAGAAACCACAGTTTTAAGAACTACAAGTGTTTAGTTCCTAAATGAGGGCTTCCTACAGACAGGCCTGCTTCGGTAGAGAACCCAGCAGACGCCTGTTCCCCGCAGGAAATGGTATGCTCCCCCAGAGCCTGGGGTGCCGCAGGAGTTCGGCTTAAAGATGAGACTTTTTAAGGCATTTGAAATGATTCTTCCGGGAGAGCCCTTGCTGCACGCCAGGTTAAGCATCACAAAAAGGTAGCCCTGCTCAGCCTCAAGAAAGGCCTGCCTTGTTAAAAGTAGCATCTTAAAAATAGAATTTATACCAGCATCTTGTAAGAGCAGAAGCTTATGCCAAGATTCCAGTCATCTGTCATTTAAAAGTATTTCCCAGATGAGCAATTCATCTGCCACAAACTACCAGGCTGTGGTCAGACTCCAGCATCGGGGAATTCCACTGACACAACAACAGAGGTTTTCAGTGGTCATTTCTGAAATAATTTTTAGAGGAGTTCATATGGTGGAATTACATGACCAATCTGAGAACGCAACATTGCTTATTTTACAGGATTTCTTGCGGTGTGTCACTGCTGCCATTATTTACTTTGCCATTTCAATTGCTGCTGTCTCAAAATACAGTGACGGAGCATCTAAAGCAGCAGGAGTAAGTAGACATGAGCTTTTCACTTAAGTATTTTGATGAATTGTGTATGGACATGCTTTAGAAACGATTCAATTTTGACCTCATTGCAAGTAGCAGAAGTTTCTTCAATTAATTGAGAATTAGATTTGCCTAAAGCAAGGAAGAAATGTTAAGTTTAGAAAACCAGGTTTTGAATCAGAGAATAGTTTTTCCATCCTAACAAACAGTGCTGCTCAGTGGTAACTGCACTGCTTAGGGAAGGCACCTATTCTGCTTTTTAATTTCACCAGCCATACAGGGAAGATAAGCTTCTCTGCTCCTGTAAAGAACATCAAGATCCATGAATGGGGAAATAGTAATAATAATAAATCAGACCTGTAACTTCCAAGGACAGTCTAAATTAAGAAATTTCAACCTCCTGCCTCTACTGCTTAATTTTACGTGGATGAGTTGAAACAAGAGCAGTGTCACTTTACTTTCCAGTTTACGGACTGCCCATGAGAGAGCCTTTGTCGTCAGCATTTTGTGTTCAGAAATGAGATACAGCCTCTCCATCTGCAGCGTGACTCTCAGCATCAATAATATATGCAACATAAATAAAGTCTGCATAATAATTTTTAAAGACAGGGAAGAACAATACCCAGTGGTGTTAGCCAGCAACCCCCACCAAACCATCCCAAGTCATGCACTATTTCAAAACTAAGACGCTGTTTTAAGCTTTGACGCTGCGTTTAGACACGGAGCAATGCAACACAGCATTTACCCTGGCTGCAGAGTGAACGCCAGCCTGTTCTTGCCACGCTGCTGCTGCTGCTTTGACACCGAATAGGTAACTCCAGAATCATTTTCTCCCTATCTAGTTCACTCTGCAGTAGACATGTACCCTTGCAAACCAGTAAATAATAATTTCCAGAGAAATCGAGGCGATTTCTTGATGGCAAAGAGATGCCCTGGGATGGTGGAGGTGCAGGTTTTGTTCTCCCGTAGCTCCTGGCACAGGGAAATGCTGCTGCTCAGAATGTCCCCAGAGCCAGAGAGGAATGTAGCCTGGGGCAGGGCTAAGGACACACCTGATAGAGCAACTGCAGGGCTCCCGAATTACCTGTAATTTAGTTGATGCCAGTGGGTCATGAGACATTTCCCTCACCTGTCGGTTTAGAAAGGCACAGGCCAAAACAAACGAACAAACAAAAAAATCAAACCCAACGTTTCATTAAGAAATTTCCTCGTGTCAGTCAGGCTCATTTGGGTTTGTCAGTGATGGACGTGACGTGTTGTTATTAATCTGCTATTGTAGGTGTTTGGGTTTATCGCCACCATAGTGTACGCCATTGATTTCTACATAACCTTCAACGACCTGGTAACTTTCCTCAAGCAAGGCAGTTCCGATTCCCCGGAAGGGCGCAAGTCGGAAGGTAGGTAAAATTCCCCAGTTTGGTTATACGAGCACGTAACATGAGATTTTCTTCTCCATTTCACCCTTCTCAGGGGAGCAAGAGCGCTCTCTAAGTAAGAACAGTTTCTATTCTTGGCCACAACTATGCTGAATTATGAAGCTGCTTAGTCTTAAAATACAACAATTGGCATTTCGGTGATTTAGAAAGGTAACTTGCAAATCAGGAAGGTGACGTTTCTCAGTTTCGTGCCATCTAACTTTGAAATGTCCCAAATCCAATTATAAAAATTACTGTGCAGCACAGATTTTTTTCCATCAAAATTACTTGAAAACAAACTTTTGCCTTTTTTTTTAATATAACTTAATAATTAACATCCATTAGTCCACAGTCTTTTATGTCCAGTAGTGCTTTTCTCTTTATCATGATTACCTCTTATTCAGGGTCAAGCTCTGACCATCTGTGGGCAAATGGCCTTGAAATCCAGGGGCAACATTGCATAAAATTCACAAGATTGTTACCAAATTTCTTTCTAATGTAGGAGCTACAGTCTACCTCAAATCAGACAGATCCACTGAGACAAGGATAAAAGAGGGACGTGCTGTGGGGAGTTCAAGCCCATCTGAAGTCAAGTCAGGGCACAGCTATTTTGGAGTACCCGGGCGCCCAAATCAGGCATCATGCCCCTGCGATACTACTCATTGCACCCTCACAGATGAAAAAGACTGTTCCATGCTTAAAAACAAATTAAAAAAACCCCAACCCCAACACCCCCCCCCCAAACCCAAAACCCACAAAGCCCATGAAAAACCAAACACCCAAGGTGTGTACCACATACCTTCTAGGATCCTGTAACGCTAACAGTCTTTTCTGGGTATTTTAGTAAGACTGCTCAGTGTTCTGCAAGCTTTAGGCCAAAAAGAGAGACAAAGAAAATAAAGGAGCAGATCACAGGAAGCAGACTGTCAGGACTAAAATCTGTTTATCCCCAAACTGCAGTGACCTCAGAGGAAGATCAGGTGACAAGGGTACAAAATCAGGCTAAGGACTAGATGTAATTTCTGTTGAGATGGTTAGAGAAATAGACAGACTTACAAACCTGCAGCTGATGATTTGACCGTGCGGGAAGGGCTCTGCCTGCAGCGCTGTTCCTCCAGGACCAAACTCACATTCACACTGGGGCTCTCAACTGCTGAGGCCAGAAATCTGCTACCTTGCAAGCAGAGTCTCGAGCTTGGGTAAGATGTTCCTCTGTAAGCCTGTCGGGATTGCATAACCTCTCAAAGCTGCTGGCTTTCAGCTACGTTTAACTGGCGGTGCCTAACTGGGACCACGGCAAACAGAAATCTTCTAGTACAGGAAGCGTGTCTTCAGCAGACTTCCTGCTGGTGGGCTTGCTAACAATACTATCGCTGCACCTTCTTTCGTCTGAACCATTAGCTACATTGTAGGGGTCTAAGTGCTCCCAGCAGCATCTCTCAGGTCCTTTGAAATGCCAGTTAAAGCTCCATCACATTAGTAAGAACTGTAATTTTACAAGCCTTCTCCTCAATACGCCGTGTTCCTTTGAAGCAGGCACCTGCCAAAGAGCAGCATCTATCTCCCAGCTAGAGCTAAAGCTGACATGGAGGTTTCCAGGTTTCCTTTTTCACTATTGTTCCTTGTTTTAAATTTCAGATGAGGACTCTGACTCTGACTCAGACTGAAGAACCAAACACCAAACAAGTGTGAAGGGAAGATGATCAAGCACTCTCCTCTTTGCTGAATGCACTGCCAGTTGACACATCTCCCTCATCCTCCTTCCACCTCACTGTTCATAGACTCACCAAAGCAGAGACAGGGCAGCCGCGTGGAAAAGGAGACAGTTCCCAGTGCCATTAGACTCTCCTTCAGAACTATGGATTTTCCAGTAGTTCAGCCTGCCACGGAGGTCTGTATCCAGACAACGCGTCTCAGTCCTCCGTTGCCTCTCCTTACTCAGCACTACAGTGCCCGAGTAAACAGAAACATAGTATTTTAGCCATACTTTAAGCAAAGCTTTTAATATCCTTTAATTCCAAATCTTTAACATATATAGCTTTTATACTTCTTGCTGTGCCAAAGAAGAGAGGCTCAGAATGCCTCTACTTTTGTATTTTTCTGGATTAACTAACAGTATTTCTTTATCTGAAGTCTGAAGGTTCCACTATCTCAAGCACTGGAGATACAGGTTATAGTTAAGGTGTTGGTTTCAATACATTTATATCTACTGCCTATCCGCGACAAGTGACACCTGGAATCTGCAGGAAGAACAAACCTCAAGGTATAATTGTGCCACAGGGTAGCTGCCACATCAAACATCCAGTATCACTTTAAGCTGCTTGGATGGGATCACATCCCATCTTCTGCCATTTCACCACAGTTATGAGGTAGAACAGGTGATGCATCATCTTAGCAGCCCCCTCCCTGCCGTCTGAACGAAGACCCTGCATGTGTTTGCACATGCAGGTCAGGAAGGCGTGCCAGATACCCTGGAACAGCATCTGCCTGTTGAAGCCTGCAAGTATTTTTGCACAAGATGTCACTGTCTCATGCTGTGTTGCAAACACTGGTCCTCCCATGAGAAGTAGCGCTGGACTTCTGTCCACTGTGTTTGCAAAACAGACAACTGCAACACTCAGGATCCCTGGGCCCGAGGAGGGCAATACATCCTTCCCACTGTGAAAAGGCAAAAAACCCCAACCTACACCAAACTAAAGAATGTCTGCAATGAAATTCATTTTCCCAGACCAGTTTTTTTGGGGGGGCGTGGGGGTGTGTATGTTTTTTTGTTTGCTTTGCTGGTTGGTTTGGGAGGTTTTTTTTCCCTCCTGGAAGGACAGGATTTACATCATGCCCTAATATTTTGGGGGAAAAGCCTTCTGAATTTCCGAGGTGTTTTCATGAGTAGCACAACCTACCTTGAAATATTTGTGTCCACCTGTAAACACGTACTGCTTGGAAGAAGCACAGCACGCTCCTCACACGTGGCATCAGCTAGGACTGTTTCAAAGAATCCTGTACACATTTAAAAAAAAATTAATACAGTAGCAGAACAGGTGGCCTTATCAAAAAGTAATTAAAATGAGAGCAGATGGTACTAACAGCGTAAATGAAAAACGGGCAAAACAATAAAGGCAGATTTCCTTTGGAATAAAATTAGCGCTTGGCTTCCAGTTCCCTGCCAGCAGCTGGCTGCCAGCAGGCAGAAACACGGTACCTCACGGCGGGCAGGTGCTTGGGAAGGCGCTGGCCAGATTCAGAGCTGTCCAACAGGCAGCTCCTACGTCTCCTGTTTCCAGGCCACCGAGGGAATAAAAGCAAAACAAATGGTTGCATCTAAGTGGGACAAACCACCTTTGCTTTTATGAGAAAGACCTCTTTGGACCTTCTCCTGTATGAAATTCCACGCTTCTTTCTTCTACGTTGTTATATTTTATTGGCATGCACTGTGACATCAGGGGACCCGGGCTCATTTTTATATTCAATTGTTTTGTATTTCTCTTCTTTTTAACTAAACAACTCTCTGCATGTGTACGGCTGGAAACTAGTACCTGCTCAATATTTAGAAACCATGCTGGATTAAACCTCTTTTAATAGAAGTGTTGGGTGTCTTTACTATTGTACGAACTGGTTGTACTGCCTTGCTTCTGGCCGATAACCGTGTTGCCAGAAACTCCGCTAGGCAGGATGCCGCGTGCTGGGGAGGCAGTCGACAGCACCAAGCCAGCACTGGAGACCACTCACTTGTGCTTATTCGTGACGCGGGGAGAAACTTCATCTTTATTGCATAAGCATGGAAGAATTTAACCGAGAATTAGTTTTAGCATATTTAGTACACAGTGGAGATACAGTGAACAACAACTCCCTTTGGGTTCACCCTTCACAGACCTACAATGTCCGTGATAGTACCTAAAATCTGCTATGGGTTTCTAGTAATTTTTTCACATTAGAATACTCCTAAAATCAACAGAAGAGGTAAACAGAATTGCTTCTTAATTGCTTCAGGAGTGCTTTAGCAAGCACGCAGTGAACTGCCTGCCCAGAGAACTTCATTATTAACATTCAGGTATTCCATGATTTCATTTATTTCTAAGCAGCTTGCTCCCAGGGTCAAGCACTTGTGTCAGATCCCATCCTTTTATTTAAAAAGATCTGTTCCCATGACTGAAATAAAATACACTTCTGTATTTTATGAATATAATTTCAGAAAAGATAATTCAATTAAAAATAAAGTCAATTCCCATTTGCAGGGTGGGGGCCGATTCAGTCTTTTGCTCATCTCCTGCCACCAATATTGCAAAAAGCTCAAGAGTCGGGTGTAGGGTAGAGGAAAAGTCTGCTTGGGATTTTTGGCTTTTGTTTGCTTTTTTTTCCTCAACTGCCAAGATCAAAATAGTCGGAACACTGGTTTCTCTGCAATTCAGGATTTGCAACACCACCGTAATGCTACACCTGCAGCATGGAGGCCCTGCTGAAGTTGTTATTTCAATGCACCAGCAGGGTCATAACCAAACGTCTCTCTTCCATCACATTCTCATTCAAACAGGAGCCGTTTCCAAGCGCCATACAGGCCCGTACCAAACCCCTATCGACCTTCATCGCAGTGCAGCTATTCCCATCGAGAATTCCGGTGCCTGTTGAACAGCACTCGGCAGCAGACAAACCTCGGGAGGGATGAGAGTTTCCCACACCGAGCGTGGACCTAATCTAGGTAGGAATAATGCAAGAAGCCCTTACGACTGAAACGCTGTGAATCAAAGCTGCTAACAGGAAGGAAAAGTGATCCGATGGCACCACAGATGAACAACTTCATATAGCTCTTGCACTGTTGGAAGGTTTCCCTCCCTCCCTCCCTTCTCCTACCTTCTATCAAAGAGCTTTTATTCTTACCTGTGAAAGGCTTGCTCAGTCTTCTGCGGTCATTTTGGACAAGTGATGTTATGGAATTCAAAAGACCTTTCCAAGCAGACTTTTTAGTTCTGACTGAAGAAAGAGGCTCAGCTGTCCTTTTCACACTCTGTCCATTGCTCCACTTAATTTTGCTTTTCACCTGATACTGTTCCAAGTCCTGAAAGTCTTAAATTTCCAACTGACAAAAGTAATCTCCAAGATACTGAGTGGAAAGTGGTGTATCTCAGCCTGTGTGGTATTTGAGAAGAATGGTACCACCAGCCTGGTGTGTCGGAAAGCAGAAGACAATTTCATGCTCTGCATAGCAAGCAGATGTTTTCCATTCATTACACGTCTGCTAAGTGTTCACTGGGCAAATTTCTAAGCCTGGATTTTACAGCTGCTTCTTCCCCTGCTAGGAGACCAGCAGCGTGTATCATTAAGTGACATGTTCTTGTAACCAAACACTAACAGTGCGTGTTTCTGACACCTGCGCTTCTAAAATGCTCAAATAAATGAGAAAACATACACACTGCTGACTGGGCTGAACTAAACCTCAGACAGCTTGTAACCAACCTCATCAAAGATTAAAAATAAAGTGGCTTCATTTCAAAGTCCAGGATACAAACTGCCCCCGAAGAACAAATGCAAGATACGGTTGACCACGCATATGTAAAAATACAAGCAGCAGCTCCACCTCGCCATCCTTTCATCTTTCTTTTTAAGCATGGAGAGCAGAGAGAGGGAGGTAGCAGAAGAAATTCAGGTAAGCACTGAGAACATGAATCTTGTTACAAGATGTTTGAGACACCTTTCTGCACGGACTATTGGTTTAAAAGTCAGGATGGAGACACCATCTCGTTTTTCTTCTGATCCGCTGAATAAGAAATCACTTATGGTCTTCCAAGAGACTGAAGGAAGATTCAGTCTTTAAAAGTTAGAATATATATATTTTTTTAATCTGACAGCTGACAAAGCAGCTCTTCACCAAGACCACCACAGATAACAGTACCCGCAGCAACATGGCCTGGAGTCCAGCACTTTGCTTGAACAGCATCTATACATTAAGGCCTGATCTCTACGCAGGTCCAATGGATGCACCACCAGAATCTACAGCCCCACACAGGCAAAATGAACTGAGCCATCTTGTAGCAGAGAGTTTGTACAAGCACACGCCTCTCCTTAGTGAATCCTGCAAAAGCTCAGTCTTACCACCACCTTAGTCCACCTCCCCACACGCACACAAACCCCAAGCAGTGTTTTAAGAGCATCATCCATATTCCCAAATCTGTCCGCAACGCTCATTCAACCATCTGTGCCTTTTTGCAGTTCTCACCCTTGTTAACCCTGGCTTTCATCTCACATCTAAAAGCAAGCGGAGACCATAAACCCCAACTGCATCAAGGCAGGCCTTGCAACCTGCATCCCATGAGGTGGCAGCGTAACCACTCACTCCGGCACTCAGGCCCCAAGTTCCTTTTCAGTCCAGAAGACGCTGCTGCAAATGATGCCACACATCAGTTCAGCCCACCGCAGCGTCCCGCATGGAGACACTTCCACAAGCGCGATCCACCACAACCACCTGAGCAATAAAGCAGTTCCATGTGCTTTCTGCTACCTGTAACCTCTCATCAAGGACTGCTTACACATGGGTTTTCATGAACTCTTACATCTATGAAGTTTGTCAGAGTCATAGTGACAAAAAGCCCCTCAGCCAGGGCTGGTTCGATGTTTAACCCCTACACCACTGCCTTGTCTAGGAAGTGCATGTAGCAACTGCACTCACTGGTTTATCAACTAATCAACCATATGTTGCCTCCAGAGATGAAGACACATGTTTTAGTACTTTAATATGTCCATTTATTAAACAGGAAGTCCTTCACAAATGATTCCATAGTATATTGATCAAGATAAGTGTTAGAAAACTACCATTTCCCCTACATACAAAAATACAGACTTTTACCACTATGAAGACATGACCAGAAGAGTACCATGAAAATCCGTAGAGCTCAAATCTTCAAATATCAGAAAAAACAGACAGGAAGACAACTAAATAAAAAAAATTTACAAAGAGTATTGTGCCCATATACAAAAGACTGGAAAAGCAAAATGACATTTAAAATTGATAAATACACCCTTTAAATTATGCTATAACAGTACGGAATTTAGAAACAAGACTGCTTTCTGTATCGCAAGACATGACAAGTCTTCAGCTTGTGTGTTTTGTTTAGCTTAAACACCAACAGAAAAGAAGCACAAGACATACCGAAAAATTATTACTGGTGTAAAAACAAGTTGGGGGTTATGCTTTCTTGTTACCTTGCCTTTGAAACTGGTCAAGCACTAACAGCCCAACTTTCACATACAGAGCTGGAAGATGCCACACTTAGGTAAGTTACAGCTGTCGATGTGAAGACGACAGTGATCCCAGCTGGTAGGCACAGCTACGGGAAGCATCTGTTTTATCAGCTGGCCTCATCTGCAGTTTGAGAACTTCAGGAACACTCAGCAAAATAATGTGAAATTGCTTCAAGGCTGTAATTTGTCTCTATAGGAACATTCGCTAACTTGTGATACCGTTCAAACCCCTGATCAGGATTTGGTGATAAACGGATACCTGATCTGCAGTCCCCTAAGTCAACGGGGAATTTTGCCTGAGTAAGGACAACAGAGTCAGATTCTGCATTTGCACACAGAGTATGCTTGAGAGACTTTCCTTGGCGAAACATTCCATTTTTTCTTACTTCAAAAGCAAAACACCAAGGGTATTACACAGCAGACTTGTGCTCATCGATAAAAGGAAAACTGCATCCCCTTTGCTCAGCTTGAGATGGAATTCTAACTGACTAGTTCGACTAACACTTCTGAGCTGTTAGCAATTACACATCTGTCCGTACAGGACCCGTATCTCCAAGGGATAAAGTCTTTTAAGTCAGGCCTGGATGCTCCATCCTTGGACGTCATAAATCATAAATTATGAGCCAGAATCAGAATGCTTACATTATGCCTGCTGTGTTTTTCTAGAGGACCCACAGTCATCACCGAGGTTACAGATACCCCCCACACTGAGCATCTCTTTACACAGGTCTCAAGGGAAGAAATCTGGAGTACCTTCCAGCTCCCGTCAGCGACGTGCTTCATCTCCATCTTTCAGCTGGCAGCTGAAGGCAGAGCAGAGCAAAAGTGATACAAGCTTTTGATTCACCACGAGATCAGATTCACTATTTAGTGCACAAAGGGAAGTCACTGACTACAGCAGCCGTAAACCTGGTATTAGTGGAAACAAAGCACAATGAAGCCGGAGCTGTGTTAGTGACTCACGTTACAAAAATAGTGTTTACTAGTTTAATAAATTTACATCTCTATTTTTGTGAATGGCAGGTGTTTATACTACACATGGAAGGCACCCTAGGTGAAGCAGTTTTTCGGCATTTGTTTTATAATTCTGTGAAAAGACATACAAAGTGTCGACTTTCAAATCAAGAATGAGCATTATAATGAGAAATAAATACATACTTTACTATTTTATTGTGGGTTCCTGAACCCTACAAACTTCAACATATACAAATAGTTTCAAAATGACACTAACACAAAAGAGAGAAAATCTAGACAGATACAAAGATTAGCTACGTCATTTGTTATATTATGTCATAAATGATGTGTCTTAAGTATTGAAATAATTTTTAAATGCAATAAATTGGCCATAATATATAAATCAAAATATTTTCTTACTCCAGAACTGTGATGTATGAGTTAAAGCTGGATGAACTGTAAGATACGCTCTCCCTCCACAATATCCAACAAGTAGAAACCGGTAAACATTCAAGATTGAAGTATAAACAGTAGAAAAATGAAGGTAGCAATTGTTGTAATAAAAGGGTGCCAGCCAGAACCACTTTAACCTGTAGACACCGGGATTAATGCAACATTACTAAAAATATTCAGACAATAATACTTCCGGGATGAAAGGTTACCAAAGGCGATAAATCAGCCTAGTTAAGAGAGGGTATTTTCTTTCAAAAACATGAAGGTTTTAGTTAGATGTCTACTGAGACATTTGTCCAAAGCTAAACAAATACAATACCCTGAAATGTCCCATATCCTAGACAACAGTCCATGACAGTCAGAAGAGGCAGATGGTCACATTTCACTCTGTTACTCACATCCAGATGTTATTAAAATAGCTGTAGGGACCAGCCCCAATCCAAAAAATATGAAAAAAGCCAGACACTCTGTTAATACAATCT
>NW_010416425.1:13410-14345 GCF_000710305.1 Buceros rhinoceros silvestris | reverse complement strand
CTTTTCAGAAATGCCCCTATGCCCTCATTCTGAATCCACGACGACAGCTTCCATAGCCTTCCATATATGCTAACTGGCCTTTTAAAATTTTACCCATGAAGTCCACGGTATAAGAAAAAACCTTCATAGTAAACACAAAGCTCTATGTTATAAATAGTCAATCAAGGTAACTATGTATATTGTATATAAAATTAAATATCTTCTGTTTGCTAAGTATAATTTAAAGAGGAATATCTGTGGCTAGTTATAAAAAAATATTTATTAACCCATAGAGATTAAAAGGCAATTTCACTAACTCATCCATCCAGTACAACTGAAGGAGTTGCACTGGGATTCTGACAGGTGACGTTACCTACTCACAGTCTCATGATAAATAGGCAACTTTCATTTCTGGGCCTATATAAGAACACTTTTGAAAGCTGCATATCCCAAAAGAAAATTCGATTGTGTTGTATACTCTAAATAAAAGGCTATCATAAATCACAGTGTAAGCAAATCTTTTAAAGATTATTTTTAATACACAAATGGCTAAATTAGATAGATTTTTTTAAAAAGGCAATGCAAAACTAAGACCAAAACAACAAAGAAACCCTTTCAGGGTGGACAGCACCACTCTGACACTGTCAAACAGATCGATCCAGGTGGCCAAGCGGCTAACAGGGAAAACAATATACCACGAAAAACTAAGGTGGCATTCAGAGTTCCTGAATATTTGTATAAAATAATTTTTAACAAACTCCCTCAGTTAAAATAGAGGAATATGGCATAATTTTTACCAAGTATTTTTAAACATTCTGTTTTTCTATTTCAGTTTCATTTTAAAATTCCTGCTTTTGTTGCCATTAGAATTCATACACACAACATCTCGATCTGCAGAGTCTTTCCAAGCTTTGCTGGCCCTCCGAACAATCCATTATTTAACACTAAAATTAACT
>NW_010416425.1:0-13275 GCF_000710305.1 Buceros rhinoceros silvestris | reverse complement strand
AAATGCTACGCGCCGGGTTTGGGCATTCCAGTGGGACTGCGCAGAAGCTGGTCTGAACCGATCCCTTCTGGCAGCCACACAGAGCCCTTCTGATGCGAGCACCTGCATCCTGCAGGTCTCTGGGAGGCCACTCCTACGCTTCAGCTGAGCCGAAGTTACGGGATAATCACACCTCGGCTTTTACAACACACCATTAACAGTGTTGGTGTAGAACCCCTCCAACTGTACTACACACAGGACTCTAATCTCTCCTTTTGTAGCTGGGGATTATGAATGTTCACAGATCATTTTGAAAGCACTGGATCATTAAGCACCACGTTTGAGTTTTTCGCCACTCCTCATCCTTGATCACACCTCAAATTCATGGCAAGATTGTTCCTACTTTATTTATCCTTAATACCTGCTGAAGATGTTAGGCTCCAGATCTTTCACTGTGAAACCTGTTCTTTACGCTCTCAATTTCACATAGAAAGCTGATCAGAATCTCATCTGAGTAAGAGAGAAGAAATTCTTTAGGCTATTTGAAGGAAGTTTTGGTTGTTGGTTGTTCTGGTTTTAGTTCTGGTTTTTGTTGTTGTTCATTTGGGTTTTGGGGAGGGTTTTTTGTTTGTTTAATTATGCCCTAAAAATATTATTCTTACTTATTTGGGTGGTTATTAATTTTTTTTCCCCTCACAAAAAAGAACAAGTGGGAATGTTTACAAAGTTGTCACAAGAGAATAACAGATACAAAACAAGGACTGAGGGTAAAAAAAAAGGTTGCATTAATAAAACCACGTATTAAACGTACCCCTACTGTGCCTGCAAAGTGGGAATGTTTAAAAATTTGTCAAAAGAAAAAACAGATACAAAACAAGGACTGAGGGAAAAAAAAAAGGTTGCATTAATAAAACCACGTATTAAACGTACCCCTACTGTGCCTGCACATCCCCAAAATAGCAACGAGGTGACACATGTCAAAAAAATCAGATACTTCCCCAGTTTTCCCCTCTTCTTTCTAGAATCAATGAAATACAAACAGATAAAACAATTACAGAGCGTATCACGAGATGCACACGTGACAAAGCCTAAGAAGCAGCAACCCACATTACTGATTTCATTTAAATTCACGTGTAAGACATCTTACAAGCAAAAGATGAGAAGCTGCTTCCACCTCACAGCTCACTGGTGATGCCATGCCTCTGAACACAAAGCCCTTGATGAATAGCACACATACAGGCATCGCATCTCTAGTCAGGACCTTGTCTCTCAGAAAAGGCAGAGGTAGATGAATCCTCTCGACCTCTAAGCACGTGGCTCCCGGCAGGAAGCTCACAGAGAAGCACATGCAGCATACCAGCTAGGTATAGGAAGCATAACAGCTTCCAAAGTCCTAGGAGAGAGAATAACATTGCCCCCAGCACACGCAGCCCAAACATCAGAAGCTATCAGAAAAGGGAAGAGTACCATACTTGAGCAAAAGGACACTGGGCACATTATTCTTGTCTTCCTGATACTGAAGCAGACACTATACAGATCAATGAAGAAGGCTTAACAAAAATTAAATACAAAAACGTAAGATAGGTGAGGCACGAGTACACAAAATGAAAAGAACAAGCGGAGAGTAAGAAGGAATCAACTTCACTAAGTAACGGTAAAACTGCAAAATCAGTTCTTAAGCATGTTTTTAGAAGCTTCTGTTGTAGGCAGTTCACACATCATTACAGCAATGTATGATAAACTTGAACTAAGGCTGAAAACACGTATTCTTACAACACCATACAAAAGTTATGCCGTTGCTCCAGTCGTATCTTATGCTTTAATAATCCTTTGATGGCTGTGCATAGGTTGCAAAACTACCATCATTTCTACATTCAGGAATACCCAGAGATTGCGTATCTGAGGGCTGAGTTTTGACGGAAGAGGATTAATCAGAACCATTACAGTTTCAAGCATCCCACTCCTACAAGGTTCTACCATTTAGCTTTAATTTAGTTGTATTTACAATGGGTTTTGAGTCCCTTTATGGAGCTATACAGCACTCTTAAGGACTAAAAGAAATTATTATTAAGGCCTGAAAGAAATTCAGCAATTAAGAGCAAGACTAACTGGCTGGGAGAAGCAATTTAGTATCACTTCTGTAAGCAAGTTTCAAACAAAATTTAAACCTTCTACCCTATTTTCTTTCTTCAGAGTTTTTTTATGACAACTACAGTTTGGATAACAGTCTTAAAATATTACCACCTCTTCAATACACGGTGTAAAATTAAATCAACCGTGTATATGATATACAATGTTTATGTTTCAAATTTAGTTGTCTCACTGCTACTTTATTTCCCTTCTATATAATGCAAATAGAAAATAATGTCTCTGTAGAGTAATAAATGCTTAACTTAGATTTTTAGAAAGTATATACTGTACAATACTAAAATTATCTTTGGTCCCCAAAATAAGGAAATTACAAATTTACATGTGTCTTTCTGTTCCACAAAGCGTATCAGATTTTTTTAAATTAATATTCTTTGAATTCTACCCTGAAAGCTGTGCTAAGCTCAAGTCACGATGTAAGTAATAAATAATGGCATACTGTTCTCAGCTCTAGCAAACTTCAATCACGTGTAAAAGCACTCAGGGTATTCAGGTACACTGCACTACATGATGAAGTATTACACTGTATTAGCAGTGTAACTGTATCGTTCTGCATTTGTCATTCCAGCTAAGAGAGAACAAAAGCTTTTCACCATCTCACTCCAGAAGAAGTTTGGTGAAGTTATCCTTTTTCTAGGTAAGGAAAGGTGTAAGGATTTGACAGCTACTGAATTCGTAAACTTACAGATGCACAAGACCTCCCACACCTCGGAAAAGCCACAGTCAGCACAGGGCGTACAGGACAGGAACGGGGCATTCTCTTACGTGCACCCCGTGTCAGTCCTTGTCGTTAGCCAGCAAACAGGACGCACTGCTAGTGAAAAGTCTTTGCTGTGCATCACCTAATTTCTGTTTCTGCATTCCAGACGAGCGTTCCACTCTGAAAGCACGCGTCTTCTGGAGGACAATACTCTGTACTTGAGTAGGCAGTTTGGGGGTTGTTGGGGTTCTTTCTGGGGCATTGGAACAGTGTTTGTTTGTTGTTAAACAATCCTTATGCAATCTGCTTTAACACCAGTTAATTACAATTCCAGTCCAGATATTCTTGTGCTACTTTTTAAAAGGTTACTTTAATAACTGACAGTAGCTACAAACTCTCGTTGAACTTTGCCAATATTGGGCATAGTGCCGAAAAACAGCAGGGCTGTTAACAACAGTACTGGCAATAATCAACTTTGTTATTTCATACCACACTGAACGTGGAATTGTCATTTACTTTTCATTAAACATACAGCACTCCTGGTGATCTACTCAGTGAAATGCCTATGTTCTAAACCCAGCACTAGAGGTTGGCTTATATGGTTTGATCGGTTTTTAAACTGGCATTCCCTTTGGCATTAACTTTCAGTGAAACGCATAAAATGTTACTACAGTAACTGGTAAACCATTTATCATCAAGAAAACGCAAGTTCTCTTTAACCTCATTAGTAACTCTTCCTGAATTTTAATCTCCACATTAGCCAGAAAGTGAAGTGCACTGTATACTTCAGTCAAAACAATTCTCTGTCGCTTGGTTCAAACGTTGCAGTGCTCGGTTCGCACCCGGCTCTATCCCTGTTCCCTCGGGTATTAAAGCAGCCCAGGCACTTCTATCGATCTCCTGTTCGGTATAACCTGTTTTTCATGTTTAAAAGTGACCTGTCTGCAGTGCATCTCCATTTGTTCTGAAGACTCCTGTTAACTGCATTCATCAAGAGTACAGCTACTTAAGAACACAATGCAAAAAGGGTTCGAGTCAAATGCCAGATAAATTCAGGCATACATGGCGTACAGTACTGCTAACTTCAAAGGTTTCAACAGCTTACACCGAAAGCCAGTCGATCTTCTCCCACACGCATTTTCTTCATGTAACAGGCTGGCAATGCACATGCCGAATAATGGATTATGTACAGAAACACCAAGCAAGAACTCAGAAAAATATCAAGGGCCATCTTCCTAATCGCATTATGATACTGCCTAACTGATAACTGCAGAATTCCAGTTTTGGGTAGAGGAAATACCCTTCTCTTCACTGGAAATACAACTAAAGTAAGAAAACTTGAGTTAGGTAAAACTATTTCTAAACAAATCAACATAACCTACTAACCCCCAGTTACCTAAACTAATTTTCCAAAGAAATGCTAGGGAAAAAAATTTGTAGAAACACATAATTAAAAAAAATTTAAATCAGTTTTACCTAAATACCAAGAGTTTTAATTTTAGAAGAAACAAGCAGCTTTCCAAGAAGGAAAATATCTGTCTTACAGGCATCACAATATTGCAATCTTAGAAAGACTTTATAAGCACATCATAATTTTTTGCTAGTTCTTGCTCACCCTAGGCTTCTCAGAAAGGCTGACCTTAAACACACACACACACAAAAAAGCAGCTGGGACTGGAATGCAAGTCTACTGGATGACAACTCCTTCTTTCTCTGCTGTTCCCCTCAACCCCCTTTTGTCCACCCTGCCTCCCAAGCGTATTTATTTTCCCATTTCACAATGAAAAACAGAACGTACCCCAACACGAGCAGAAAAGCACAAACTTGCACTTGATGCATTATGGTGACTGTCCAGTAAGCATGCTAACTTTGCACACAAAGTTCAGATCTGGCCAAAATCACGCACGAACTGGGTATGACCATTTCAGAGTAACCCGCAGGGTAACTACCTACATCCATCAATCAAAAACTGTGAAATCGTCGTCCGTTTCAGCTATATAAGCGCACCAGCACTGAAACTGCAGGAGATCTTGCCAATGAGAATTGAGCTGCACTGCTGAGGCTGATGAGGATGGACACACAGTTTGTTGGACAAAACACAAGGCTGAAGTTATTGCTATTTTCCCCCTCAGTTCCTTTTTGCGTGTATTAAATTTACTTTTGGTGGATTTCTTTCCTATATTAACCAACCAATGCAGTACTGGTTTTAGTGTTTACGGTAAACGAAGAAACAGTGGCAGAACATGTATATTCAGAGCTTGCACTTGGAAGAGGGAAGGAAGGTACTGTGCTGTTAATCCGAATCAATAACATTCTTCAAAACATATATATATTATATAAGCTATATAATATATGTGTATATATACGTGGACATCTTAAACGGATCCTGCTTTTGAATGACCAACATATACTGCCTTCCTGACAACAGCTTCTGACTCAATGCACCTCTGCACAGATGCAGGGCTGGGCGTTCTTTGCCACCATCTGATCTTCCTTTTCTTCCCTAAATTAAGAAAAACCCCTTTATTCCATGAGGGAGTTAAGCACTACTTTGCAGTCCCATCTGAATGTCGTCTTCATGCATCCAGGCGCTGAATCTCAGGGCGATGATCTACTTCTCTGGATTCTGTCCGAGCACGTATATAATCACTGGTCTGCCGACTGTTTTGTTGTCTGCTGTTCATTCGCCATTTTTTAATAGCTAAATATGTGTTCACAGCATACGCTGCCATTGCCAAGAAACCAAATATCTGTAAGAAGCAGAAAGAATTGTCAGTGACAATTTCTGAAACAAGAACAATAGTAGTTTCACAACAATTTCCTCAGAAGTTTAGTTTTCTACTTTATTTGCACTGACAAATCATCGTGGCCTGTAAAATTGGGTTTTTTCTTCAATGCATTAGCAAATCTGCAAAAGCAACTAACTAATATCAACGGTTGCAGAAAACAAGGTTCTCTGTCTACAATATGACAAATCCTGCAATGCAATTTCGATGGAAGAACCTTGCGTGAAGAATACAGCTCTTCAACAGTTCATTTCATGGGGTGCACATAATTAGTGAATGAATGACAAGAGAAAAGATGACCAGTTCAGATCACCAGCCTGGAAAAGCAGATGATCTGCAGTTCTTTCTATATGCCTTTGCAGAACTGCTGTGTGATTTTCAATGTCCAGGTTTGAAATGAATTAAAAAAAAAAAAGCTGCCACCTCAAGCACAAAATTCATTTGCTTGACTTCGCTATTCTAGATTGAAAATCTTTAAGTATTACTATACTCTGTAGTGAGCAAGAAGATTTCAGCAAATGATGTGTAAGCCGCTCCAATTTCTTGTGACTTTGGCTCTACATTTTCCGTGGGCTTGCCACGTAAAGCTGTATCATTTAAGCTAGCTACAGAGGAAGAAGCAAGGCAAGTTCAACTGTTAAAGTGTTCTCTGTAAGGCAGTTTTCTGTTTGCTCTTGCCTCAAGCCTTAAGACAAACAACTCAAAAGATGTCAATACTTGTAAAATCAGAATTAGCTTATTGCCAGCTGCAAAATTAGAAGTAAATTGTGATGGCAAAGGTAACAAGAGTATTCAATGAACACAAGGGAAAAGTTACTCTTAGTTTTAATGGAAGATAAGAGTCATATATAAAAAAGTTCAAATCCTTACCACAGCAGCAATCTCTGCTCCAGTTTTATGGTTTAAAGCAGCAAGTACTACAGAGGCAATGAAAAAGAAGAAAGTGCTGAGTCCAGTGTTGACCAAATCCTAAAAAAATAAATTCATTAGCATTACTAAACAATGAATCCTTGCTTGCTTTTATTAGAAGTGATGAAACAGAAGAAGGTTAGCACAAGAACTATTGCAATCCTTCCCCACTTTGGATGCAGTTTATCACTTACGCAAAAGAAGGCAAAGATTATTGCACAGGAAGCGTAGTGTGTGTGCACATCAGTCTGTGAATGAAGTCAAATAGCACGTACACATAGAGCACCAGCGCAGATCCTAGATATGGTACCAGTTCCTATCGGGTTTGTTAGAACAGCTGTTCTACCTCCGCTGACGCTGAAGTAACCTGAATATCAAACTCGAGCACTGCGGGAACCCCTTGTCTCTCACACCAGAACAGTGCTCCGTGTACTGCCCAGGTAGCAGCCATGAATTTTTCTACAAATTCTTTGAGGCCTTCGCTGTAGAAATTGCATGCCCTGTGCTATTTCTATGAATAACAGCTGCCCTATTGTGAGAATACACAGATTTTTATGTACTTATTCCATAAAATTGATGTTTCAAGCAGAAATTTTAGAACACATGCACAACACCACCCCAGGCTCAGTACATTCAGGGAAAATTCTTACTTTGCTCCAAGCACAGCAAAACGACATGCAATTCAGTTATACCGTATATGCTGTGTATGTCACTCAGCGTTCACATGATTATGATTATGTATATGCCATGCCTTACATAAAGCAGAGTCACTAATGTATCACTGGAACACAAGGAAGAATTCTGAATGGCAGCTACCAGCATCAGAATAACTACATCAATATAAGACTCTGATCAGACTGGAGGAAAAGAAATTCAAGAGTTGGGACTTTGAAATGATAGAAGAAAGGAAGTGCTGGATTCATTAGGGACTAGTTGTTTGGTATGTTACTCAGAGCATCTTTGACAACTATTTAAAACATCTGATACGTATGTACGCTGCGCTATACGTACACTACAGAGATGTACGAAATAACGGACTGATCATCACAACTGAATGAATAGTGAAGTCAGGAAGCAAGGAGGGGTGCAGAGAGATCAGGGAGTAGCAGTTCAGCACAAATATCCTGAAGGCACATGAAATCACTGAGAGGTGAATACTATCATAGTCAAAAGGGATGGAAAGAAAACCCGTATACGAGTTGCCGTGCAACTTACAGTTTTAAGTTAATGAAGAAAAAAACCCCAAACATGCCAACTCTCATCATTAAAATAATCCCATCACCACTCTTTGATCAGAATCCAAGGACAAATTTGTTCTGCTTGACTCTCACATGCAAGCCAGGCTCACTTCCTGTTTCTGCTTCTCCACTTACTACAAGTAGATTTTTTTAAATTTTTTTGGTAATTATTTTTCCCCAAAGTGCATGTTGTGAAGTGCTGTAAGAAGTTTGGCTTAGAAACTGAAGACAAAAATCTAAACTTACTCCCCGGGCCCTGACTACAGTCCAGCTACATAGCACAAAGACTTGGAAGAGACCACTGCCATCCAGCCACCTCCAAAACATCCGCTTTTCTAGCCATGATTGGAGGATGCTTTAGAAAGTAAAAGCTGAAAGTTTCCCGCACTGTTATCCACAGGAAAAACTATCTATTTTGAGGGTTCTGACTCAGCGACAGCTGGTTATCAAAATTTAGCATATCTGGGGATAAACTGCATGATGTATCACCATGGGCTGATCCTCTTCTAAAAGGGGGACTTTCCCAAGAAATCCGAGAGGCTTCCATTGCTCATTGTTATTTCCACCCACATGTTCAGATTTCATGAGTCCAGCAAGACTCCTACTGTCATATCCAATAGTAAGGAAACAAAAGCAAATTGTGCGTCTCAAACTCCTACGATCTTTCTGCCTGCCAGCGTATAGAGAGATACTTTTTATCCTTGTTCAAGCTTACTGAAATAGGTGTTACTGGGTACTTCTGGCATCAAACAGAATTGGGATTTTATTAAATAGTTATTGCCGTTTTAATTATATAAATTCTTGCTTTGCAGATACAAAGTTAGAAAATAGAGATATTAGAAAATAAATGGCATTTCACAATTTCTCCAAATATCCTCCTATCCAACTTTGAATTGATCAGCTCTAACTTTGCTTCTGGGGTTGCCAACAAAATCTGTGGTTCTCAACGGCACAAACCTTTTTTCACCAGAGGGCAAGTCTCACTACAAATCACAACAGACACCAGAATCAGCAGTATTCAGCACCTGCATCAAGTCTCTACAGTAAACAAATGTATGTCACCAAGAATGCTGAATCTAAATACTGAAGAGAGAGCAGCTACGCTCTTGAATAATTAAACAAACAAGTTCAATCCAAGGTCAAGTTGTGTATTCTTCTACCAGAGCACATTTGCCAGCTACAGAATGGAGACAAAATCCTAGAAGAAGTAACTCACAAGAACTTAGTAATCACAGTAGATAAGCATCTCAAGGTGTGATGCCAAGACAAAAAGAGAAGGGAGAAAAGCACTTATACACTTTCTTGGACATATGGACACAACAGGTGTAAGGTGGTAATCTTACCTTTGCAAGGGACACTGTAATGCTGCGTCCTGTTCCGGTATCCACATTTTTAAAAGTATGTTGAAAAATTGGGACGGGTACAGAGAAGAGCCACAGAAGTTATTTGAAAGGAGGAGAAAATTTCTCACAGTATGAATCAAAGAACTGAAACTGCTTTGAATATTAGAAAGATTGAGTTGTGTACATGAAGGCTCCAGTTAATCAAAAAATGCTCAATGTTTTATAAGTTCAACATAGAAAAGCACAAAGTTGGTAGTATAACAAAATTAACAGCTGCAAAGTTAAGACAAAAGTCACATTCAAAATGAAGTACATTGTACTTGTAAGGGAGCTAACCATCTGACCAGCCAACCAAAGATGTGCTTAATATTCCACCTTGTCACCTACAATCCAGATTATATTTTTTACTATACTTCAAGTAGATGACACATAATGCTCTATGATTTATGGGGCCAGATGTGCTTATTTATTAACCCTGCTGACCTCTGACTTTTTGCATCTGTCAGCTTGATCATCCTGCCGAAGGAGCACAGTATAAGCTAGATAGCTAGACCCATCAACACCATGACAGACATTACCACCTATCACCATGCTACAAACTGAGTTGAAAGCTTCTTCTAAGAAGTTTGAGATACTGCAGAATACGAAATACTGCTGAAATTAGACTGCTGGTTCCTTTGTCATGATTTTTCCAGGAAACCAAAGACAAAAGTAGGTTAGAAACTTTGTCATCATCATTATATTTTACTGTACTCTTTACAAAGAATATCAAACTTGTCCTGGCAAAGAATTCAACAATTCAAATGTAAAGAACTGATTCCATCTTGAAGCTCCAATTTACTAGTTCCTGCAATTCCATTTCCTGTGTTTAGGTCAAAATCTTTTAATGCAACTAATAATTGATTCGCATTCATACAATAAGGCTGGTTTCTTAAAAGTTAAAAGTAACACAATCTTTCACATCCACAGATCAGACACCACCAACATCGCCATACAGATATATAATGGTAACATTGCCGATGCAAATATCAGTGGAGAACTTTAGTGAGTGTCAAATTTTGCATTACTTAGAGCAGAAAGATAAGAAAAGAAAACATACAATGGTTTTGGACCAAGTCAGAGCAGAAACAAAAGAGAATTAACTACAGCAAGGATTCAAGAAGCAAAGGACACTCCCTAAAATAACGTAGCCTTTTTCCACGTAAGAGAAAATGACTAATCGTAACAATAAAAAGAATAAACTAATTGAAAAAAGATGAGCTTTTTCAATTTTGGCCACGATATAGCTGAAGTTCTTGCTATTATATTTATAGACAAAGTAAAAACCACATCACACAAAAGAATTTCTGCTGCAATTACAGCAACCTCATAAGACAGTATGCCAGGCCATAAAATACTGTTCAAAGCTGCCATCCATAACAGAGCATAAAATCTATGAGCTGAATCAAATCCACTCTAGAATGCTGCTTCCTTTCTCATTTCCAAAATGATTCAAAATGAAAGACTGACTGTTGGTCACTTGCTATTCAGTCACCAGTGGTCCTACTAGTCAAAAGGAGAGTTCCAAGGACATAGATTTGTTACTGCCATCACCAGCTCACGTCCCATTCAGAAGGAGCATAAGGCAGAAGAGGCATTTTAACTTGTGGATGAAGAGGGATTTATGCCAGAACAGCATTTTCTACTAAAAAAAGGTGAGGCTTTTGTTCTGCTGATTGCGCTGTAAAGGTGGGAAATGCTAGAAAAGAAGTGGACAGCATTCTACAGAGATTCGGCAAGTATGGTTCCTAGATTATCGAGAACTGAAAAGCTGAATTAATGCTATGAATGAGAGATCTGTTAAGAGACCTGAAAACTCCCATTAAGCAACTCCTGAAAGCTGCAAGGCACATCAGCTTCAAAAGCTTCTTTCTGTTCAGTCCTCTGGTTTGGTATATTACCAGGAGCTGGCTCTGACACTCACAGGCGTCGGTAATATCCACATGACTTCTTCCCTTGTTTCTACATGAAGCTACCAGTTTGAAGTTTATAAACATGCCAGTCAGTCCTCTAAACCAAGCATGTCTGGTCAAACTCCCATTAATATTGCTCTATTATCATACTATTAAACATCATGTGAAAATTTTGTACCACAATTAAAAATGAAAACATGGTTTCTCAAGCAAAAATAAGTCCTAGGTAAAGAGAACTAAATTAACTGTATGAGCATTAATTCTCATCACTCTCTCTCTCGTTCATTTAGGCTTATGTATAGGAGCCTTTATTCAAATACACGTAAGCATCACTTCCCCGATAGAACAGTCTATGGCCAATAGTTTCAGAAACACATTAGTGACCCAGAGAGCTGGATTAATGCTCTGCAAAGAGAGACATCTTACCGCCACCTCGCAGCATGGGGCTATGCTGCCTGGCCCTCACAAAGGGCTAAAGGTCCCCGTGTGTCCCACGTCACACGTGGCAGCCACCAAAGGTCTCTAGCATGTGTCTGCAGGTGCTTCTGTTCAGGTGCTTCAATCTGGTCCCAGGTGTCTGGCACTTACTGGAAATCAGTTCTATTTCCAGCATCTCAAACAAAGTATGTAAAAAACACCTGAATTAACACAGGTGACTTTCAAAAACCTTACTTAGCTCTGAAAGGTCAGGGACAAACCATGGTTTTGAAGAAATGGAGTACAAGGCCTCAAAAACCAAGATTCATGTGATTTTATTCTAAAGATTTTTGAGTTGGAATACAAGCTGTTAGCTGCAGTAGCTCTTGGTGTAAGTGACAAAACACATTCCTGAATGAATGCTTCTATAATCCCCTTTCCATTTGGGTTTCTTGAAAATCACCTGTTTCCCTCCCAGCTCCTCCTTAGCTGCTCCTCGCTGCTTTCCCTGCATGTGTTTCCAAAAAGCAGTCCTTGACATAGGCTGGACCAGAGGCTACCCTCACAAAGCAACAGCCCTGACTAGCAGCAACTACCAAACCACATCATATTTCTCATATTTGAAAATTGTGTTTGTATTTCTTACAGAATAATGCATTGTTTACACCATGCTGAACCAAATGAGAACTACGCACGAAGCGCACTAACCCGGGGAAATTAGTTCTGACAGTTTTTAAAAATTTATATAATATTCATTTTTATCCATAACAGGTATTGCTATTTTGACAGCCAAAAACTTGAAAGTGAAGGATGAATTACTCAATTTCTCATTCAACAGCTAAGCAAGTCAAAGAAAACCAAGATGTTTTTAAAAAACAGGAGGGGAATTTTTTTTTTTAAAAAATAAATAAATAAATCAAGATCGGCCTGTGAAGGACTTTGATCTACAGCTTTGTAATTACACTCTTCACAGCCAAGGCTGGCATAAGGCAGTTTCTCGCTCTGGCACTGCATCAAATTTGCTGCCAACTACTTCAAGTGTCAGTTGCCCGCACACAAGGTTTAATCGCTACAACAACTTAAAAAAAAAAACCCCAATCCTGCAAAGATGATGAAATAAATTTTCAGGCAGCACAAAAGGTGACCACTGATCTATGTCTCCTAAGAGACACACCTGACTCCTCAACATTCCCTCCCTGTAGCAGTGCTTCCCTGGGACTGAGGCCAGGCTATGCAGCCCAGCAGAACACAGTTTGTGCTGTGATCAGTTCTGTGCCTCATCTCTGAGGCTGCTCTAGGCTCAAAAAATCTGCATTCAGAACAGCACACAAACTCACACACACCAGAAATCCTGCGGATGTTTAAAAACTGTTTTTAAAAAAAAAAAAATCAGCAGTCAGAATGTATGGGAAGATACACAGACATAAATAGTCCATTCTGCTGGCTGATTATGCAATGATTTCCATCTGTAATGACTCAGATTTCTCTCATCACAGAAACTCTCATTCAAGAGACTGCCAAATTCCAGTATCCTCAGCTATCTGCCATCATTTCTCCCCTTCTCCAAGTCATCTCAGTTGTCATCTCTGGAAAAAGAAGTACTGCAGCATTATGGAAGGTCCCCTCTGTAGTGACCATCAGAAAGCCCGGCAAACCACATGTAAATTCACCTGAACACCAAAGTTACTACAAACGCTTGTCAACTTTCCTGCCCTGTCCTGTCGTCTAGAGGGCCATGTCACGCACACAGTTTGTCTACAAGATCTTAAGCTCTCCCTGCGGATCACAAGATTCAAATAATAA
>NW_010416424.1:3176-5324 GCF_000710305.1 Buceros rhinoceros silvestris | reverse complement strand
CACAGGGTGGGCCGGGGTGGGTGCTGTGCCCGGGGTGCCGGTGAGGGCAGGCGTGGGGTGTCCCGGAGGCCGGGATCCCCGGGAGCAGGGTGGTGGTGCCCTGGTGGCATCAGCTCCTGACCCTTAGGTGAGCGTCTGTGCAGCACGGAGGAGGCCACGGCCGGCAGCGGGACTTACACTCGGCACGGCTTTATCTTCTCCTCGCTGGCTGGCTGCCTGGAGAAGCGGAGCGAGGACAGCGGGGTGAGCACAGCCAGGGCACGCGCTGTCCTTCCCAAGCCAGCTGCTGGGCACCAAGGCTGCGCAGCCCCATCCTGGTTACGGAACTGGGTTCTGACAGGGTTTGGTTGGTGCCTGCTGTGAGTCTGGTCCCGCAGGGTGCCGTGGGCCATGCCCTGAGCTAACCCTCATGTTTGCTGCCCTGCAGCTGCCCGTCGTGTCGGTGGTGAGAGATGCCGAGTCCCAGCTTCTGCCCGACGTGGGGGCCGTGGTGACGTGCAAGGTAAGGGCACCAGAGTGCACTGCGATGGCACACTGCACAGCCTTTGCTTCCTCCGCCTCCTGATGACTCCTGTTCCTGGGCACGTATGGGGTGGGACGAGGAGCCCCTGGGCTCAGGAGTGCCCTCTGTACAACTCCCAGCAGGGCAGGGGCAGCCCAGGGGCCCCCTTGGGTCCGTCACGCACTGAGAAGCCAGATGTTGGCATGGGGAACACCCGCCTCTTGACTTTGGCTGCCCTGAGGCTGAGGTGGGCTGAGGGGAGATTTTTCTTTGCTCTCACTTTCGGAAGTCTTTCTGGGGCAGGGTGTGTGGAGGACAGTGCCTGGGGCAGCGTGGGCACAGACCAGGGATTAGTTTCCTTACAGTCCTGATGGAAGTGTCTGCTGGTGGGAGAGAGACTGGGATCACAGCAGGTCTCAGCCTTGTTCATGCGTCTTGAGTGGCACAAGCATCATGTTCCTCAGCTAGCTCGCTGCCCCACAGTCCTGATGGAAGTGTCTGCTGGTGGGAGAGAGACTGGGATCACAGCAGGTCTCAGCCTTGTTCATGCGTCTTGAGTGGCACAAGCATCATGTTCCTCAGCTAGCTCGCTGCCCCACAGCCCACCTCTGCCACCACTATTTTGGGCACAGGCTGAGTGAGACATGAGCTCCCTGCCTGCAGCCCGGTCCTGCACCCTGCCCTTTCCCTGCCTGGAGCGTGTGGGCTGTCCTGAAAACTGTCCTGACGGGGCACTGTTGCTGTTTTCCTCCGGGCAGGTTTGCAGCATTAACTCTCGCTTTGCCAAGGTGCACATCCTGTACGTCGGCTCCACACCCCTGAAATCCACCTTCCGGGGGACAATACGGTAGGGTGAGGGCTGGGT
The DNA here is from genome assembly GCF_000710305.1 of Buceros rhinoceros silvestris. NCBI lineage: Eukaryota > Metazoa > Chordata > Aves > Bucerotiformes > Bucerotidae > Buceros > Buceros rhinoceros. The sequence continues at coordinate 3,957 of NW_010416424.1, read as the reverse complement.
TCCCTGTGGGATGGCCCAAGTGACCTGTCCTCAAGTGGGGGAAGGCTTTTCTGGGTCGTGCAGCTGGCTGCCCCGGTCTGCCCCAAGGACCAGGCAGGTGTCCTGGCAAGTGCGCAGAGAGGCCAGGGCAACTCCTGCTGCAGGCTGGAGAGCTGCCTGTGCTTGCTGGCACTCCAATCCCTCCGTCTCCCATTTCAGGAGAGAAGATATTCGAGCCACGGAGAAAGATAAGGTCAGTGAGGTGCTGTGGGTGACTGTGCTGCCACAGCTGCCCCCGCTTTCTGCTAGTGGGGGGCCTTCTCCCACCACTGTCAAGCACCTGACACGCCGCATGGGTTTGCCCGCTCTCTCCCGTGCAGGTAGAGGTGTACAAGAGTTTCCGCCCCGGTGACATAGTCCTGGCTAAAGTCGTATCCTTTCCCCGGCACCGGGAGGGTCTGCCAGACACAGCGGGTTTGCTCCAGTCCTCTTGGGGAGGCTGTTCCCTTAACCCCTGTCTAACCAGATCTCCCTGGGGGACGCGCAGTCCAACTACCTGCTGAGCACTGCAGAGAATGAGCTGGGTGTGGTGGTGGCACGCAGCGAGGCAGGTAGGGACAGGCCAGGGCCTGGGCAGCTCTGCCGGCTCCCTTTCTGTGGGGAGGCAGGCAGTCTGGGGAAGGGGAGCCCCTGACACGCTGCGTCCCTAGGGGTGCAGATGGTGCCCATCAGCTGGTGCGAGATGCAGTGCCCACGGACGCACACCAAGGACTTCCGTAAGGTCGCCCGCGTGCAGCCCCAG
>NW_010416424.1:0-2756 GCF_000710305.1 Buceros rhinoceros silvestris | reverse complement strand
AGAGGCTGGAACAGCTGGGCGGGCCCTCACTCGCAGGATGGATTTTGTGTTTCTGCATAATAAATATGTTTTGGGAGCTCCGTGCTGTGCTGTTACAGCCGGTGGAGGGGCGGTCGCTGCCTGCAGCATGCTGGTCTGACTGTACAGCTTTCCCAGCACGGTGGCTGGGGGAAGCACGTGTTCCTGGCCCGCTGCTGCAGAAGGGGAACAACCCCACGGCTTTACCACAGAGAGGCCCACAGCGTGGAGCTCCGTTTTACCCACTCCAGGCACTTGCTGGGCCAGGCTGTGTCCCCACATGGGTGTCGAGCAGGGACTACAACTGGTCTCCCTGCACTAATAACCGTTACAGATTGCTGCTGTGCTAAACCCCAACCCCAGGGCACCACATCTCCTCCAGCCACGTGTGCCCCGCCTGCCTCTGGGGACAAGGATATGCCGCACCCAGAGCCTTAACGCCACCCAGCCGCAGGGCGTCACCCTTTCCGGCAGGGATTGGGGAGCTGTGCTTTGCTCCCAAGTGCCTTCCACACCCCCCTGTCTGTGCCTAGCAGCAATGGCTGCTCTGTGCGCACCCAGGGCAGGTGCTGGGCAAGGGAGGAAGCCCCCCCTGCCCAGAAAAGCAGAAACACCTCGTTATTGCGCATTACTCCTTTATTGAACTGGAACAAGACAGACAGCTGCTATGTCGGACAGTTACGTTGGCCCTGTGCAAGGCCAGGCTCACGGCACCAGCAGAGGGGAGGCCACAGCCACAGGGCCACGTGCGCACACACGGGACAGGGCACCACAGCACCTGCTTCACCAGCAGGACTAGGATGGGCTTGGCTGGGGGAAGGATGTGGTGGATGTGAACACCTAGACAACCTGCTCTCTCCTTGTCCAAAGGCAATAAGTTAAAGCAGGGGCTGGCAGAGCTAGGTCCAGAGTCAGGAGGATCACCCTTGGGTGCTCTACCACATGCACCAGAACACAACCCTTTCAGTATCTATCCATCCCCATCCTTGTGCCGCACACCCGTGAGGGGATGGGTACCCATCCTGGTCGCTGCCTGCGCTGCGCCTGCCCAACTGCTCCCGGGATGACTACAACAAGCGACAAAACTATAGCGACCAGGTGACAAGAGCTGCCGGGTAAGCAAAGCAGAGGAGGAGCCTGGCATGGTGAGGGATCGTTCGGCATGTCCCCCTGCAGATGGGGCCCAAGGGCTGGGATCTGGGCACAGAAAGGTGCACGGTCACTGCCTGGCAGAGCCAGGGCTCCCGTTCCACAGCAGAGCTCTGTGTGCGCAGCCCCTCGCCCCTGAACCCCGAGGCTGTCTGCAGAGGGGAGCCTGGTCCCAAGGGAACGGGCCTAATCCTGGGGAGCTGCTCCAGCTCTGCAGCTCCAAGTTCCTACAGCTGTGGGGGTGTGCAAAGAGGGGTGGGGGGGACGGTGGGGGGACTCATCTACTACGTGCTAGCCTGCTCCCCACCCTCACTTCTTGACCTTGCCCTGAGCAGCAACGGCCTCCATGGCCTTGCGCACCGTCTCCTCATCCCCCAGGAACTGCATGGGCTTCACAGGTTTCAGGTTCTTGTCCAGCTCATAAACGATCGGGATGCCAGTGGGCAGGTTCAGCTCCATGATGGCCTCTTCTGACATGCCTGTGAACACAGACACCCCGTCACTCGTGGCCGTGCTCACACAGTGCCAGCCAGGGCAGCAGGAAGACCCCCACGATCCTCCCGCAGGGCTGACATACCTTCCAGGTGCTTGACGATCCCACGCAGGCTATTGCCATGGGCAGCAATAAGTACTCGCTTGCCCTCTTTGATCTGTGGGACAATTTCCTCATTCCAGAAAGGCAGAGCCCGGGCAATGGTGTCCTTCAAGCTCTCACACGTCGGCAGCTGGTCCTCTGTCAGATCAGCGTAGCGACGGTCCTGGGGGAATGGCCATGCTCACAGAGCAGCCCAGCGCAGTGCGGAAAGGCAGCAGCAGGGCCTTCAACACCCGCCCTGCCCCCCCCAAACTGTCTGCCTGGGGACCTGCCACACGTAGGAAAAGCTCGGCTACAGTTGGGGCTGTGAATGCCTCCTGGGGAAAGCCTCACATTGCTTGCTCTGGGCGAAGAGACCAGAGCAAACATCCATGCGTGGGTCACAGAACTAATGATTAACTAACAGGTATCATCCACTCTGCTTTTGAATCTGTCCTGGGGTTCAACTCCCCGGGGATGGAGCAGGACACACAGCCCAACACCACCTGGCACCATGGATGATGGTCCTGACTGCTGCAACCGAGACAGAGGAGACCTTATAGAGGAAGCCAGGCCACACTGCAGGCACCTAAGGTGGCTTTTAGGAGCCTCCCAGCAATGCAGACAAAGAGCAACGGGTCTTACCTTGCTGATGGTGCTGTAGAAGGGGTGGTCAGACTGCATGGGAGGTGGAGGGATGTCATACGAGCGCCTCCAGATCTTCACCTGCGCCTCGCCATGCTTTGCCGCTGTCTCTGCCTTGTTCAAACCAGTGAGAGCCCCATAGTGCCTCTCATTCAGGCGCCAGGTTCGGATAACGGGTAACCACATCTGATCAATGGCATCCAGGACGGTCCAGAGGGTACGGATGGCCCGTTTCTGTACCGAGGTGAAGCAGATGTCGAACTCGTAGCCAGCATCTGGAAGAGACCGGGGAAAGAGAGGTAGACAGGGACGCGGGGGAGGTGAGCACCGCACTTTATGCAATCAGCGAGGGGCCAAGGGCGGCGGCCTC
>NW_010416423.1:40058-43921 GCF_000710305.1 Buceros rhinoceros silvestris | reverse complement strand
CATAGCTCTTGGACTGCAGTGGTAGCAGTGACATCAAGCCTAGCAAAGGCAGGGATGAGCAGTCTGGAACTTCATTATGGAAGAAGCGGCAATCAACTTCCAATCCAAGGCCTTGATGCTCCAGTGAACTCTGCTGGTCCATGTGAATTTCACTGCAGGATCATCACCTGACGGATCCAGTGATCAGCATAAAAAGAGCCACTAGCCTCCTTTCTTCCAGTCCAGCAACTGCTAACTCGTGTTTTCCCTCTGTTGTTCTCTCTCAGTCTCAGCCTTATGAACTTCTCTGTGTTTGAAACCAAAACTTTGTTTTCCGTCTGCGTCTGTTTATTGTGTAGAAGTACACCACATAGAGCTGTTCTTAGGTAGAATTTTTGCTCTCCATGGAGAAATGTTCTCCACACCTCATTTTTGTTCAACAGTCAAGGATTTCACACTGGTGCTGACATCTGCTGCCAAAGCATTGCTTTGGCAGTTTACTGAGTATTCAACAGCAGCTTCCCTGCAAAAACAGATAATCTGAGAATAAAGCGGTTTAGACCTGGCTATGGTCACCTGGTTTTGTCTAAAGATCAAGAAATCAGAGGAGTTTTGCGTAGTTTCCTTTTGAAATTTTGAAAAACAGCTTAGTTTGCCTTTCACAAAGAAAGAAACACAAAAATGTCCTTTCTTTTAGGCAATGCTGGGACGGGGGAATGGAGAGCCCTCAAGAAAGAAAGAGGAAGAAGAAGTTCAGAGCAGGCATAGACTGATCCCCGTTGGAAGAAAGATTTACGAGTTCTACAACGCTCCCATTGTTAAATTTTGGTTTTACACAGTAAGAAATCTTTCCTGTTATGTTACTGCTGTTTGGACAAATACTGAGATTGGATTAAGGTACTCTTGTGTGTTTCTGCACCTGCATGCATGGGAGGGCTTACCCATAAAAGTTCAGTAAAGGTATTCTGTGGAGGTCAGCTAGCTCTTGCAAACCTGTCAAAGACTTCTACAGTCTGCCGTTTCACTCAGGAGGGTAATGGTTAAAATTTGAATGACTGCGTGTGTTTTTCTTCAGAGACAACAATAAATGGCAGTTTGCTGCAGTCAGTGTTCCGAAGGAATTCCCTGTAGGAGAATTTGCAATAGAAGAGCTCCCAGTAGTAAGGCCAATGGGAGGCTGGGCTGAATCAGGATATCAAATGGTATAATAATTGATGAAAAGCAGAAGCCAATGGAGCACAGCTTTCCCTGGAACATTTTTTCTTTGTTCTGTTTTGACTAGTCTTCAGTTTCTCTCAGAGAGAGTGTTTGAGTAAGTACCCACAAGATAACGAAGACATGAGTAGCAGCTAATGTATGTTTTTCAGGAACAAATTATGGCAAATTAGTACAATCTCTCTGTGTTATAAAGAAACAGTCCTTGCAGATGGAGCAGGAAAAATATGTTTTGACTAAAGTAAGACAGTATCAAAAACTTTACAGGGTATTCTCACAGAGAAATTAGTAAGTACTGTATTAAAGTTACTGTGTGGATACAAAAGCAATTAGTCCTCAAGAGCGGATATTAATTATTCACTATCAAGCTGGAAGCTGGGATTAGAAAGGATTCCATTAGGATCTCTCCTACATGAGGTGCTATCTCGTATTTCCATTCAAATCTTGAGTGATGGAGTAGAGATTAGTTCTTAAATTTGCAAATTGCATTAAAAAATAGAAGGATGAGATCACAAAGCAAAATGAACACAGAAAGTAATCCTTTCAGACCCCTTCACTGGAATATTCTATTCCAGTTCAGCTTCTGCATCATGTGACAAGTACGGTCTGGTTCGAAGGACAGAAAGAAGAACAGGAAAAAATTTTGAATATGATGTCTGTAAAAGGTGATTAAAGGGGAAAAATATAAGGAAGTGAGGTTGTTTTGGAAAAAAAAAAGGGAAGTCTGCAGAAGAAATGTGATAGTCTTTAAATAAAATGGAATAATCTCCAAATCCCTCGTGAACAGGACAATAAGTAATGGTTTAAATGGCACCAAGGCATTTCTAGGTAAGGTGTTAAGAAACAGCTTCTAACTGCTCTGAGAAGTAGTCATGAACTCCATGAGAAGATTGTAGATTTTCTAGTATTAGTGATTTGTGAGTCTTTCTTATCAAAACATGTGTCTGCTGTGGTCCATTGTAATTAATTCTGCCTCAGGACCATGGAATTGGCCGGGTGATGTCAGGTTGTCCTTCCCAGTTATGTTTTCCATCATTCTGCTGGATGCACAGCAAACACAAAGAATGCCCCTCTCTACACAGAGGGTCTTGCGCTTTCTGTCACCTTCGTAAGCCTGATGTCCCTGTTCTTCTGCCATGCTAACTGCAAATGCTCACCAAAGGCTGCTGAGTCAAACAAGTTTTGCTTCTTAGGAGAAAAATCAGCTTGCTGAGATCCAGGCAATACATCTGCTGACAGCAGGAACAACTCACATCGACAGAGACTAAACTGTGGTGGACAGCTTAGGCTAGCAAATAGCTCCGGTTTGGCCACTTGGAGGTAACTACTTGCTGAGCTGTGTGGCCACTGAACATTAGTCAGGCCAGTGAGCCTAGAAACTGCTCATCAGTAGCCTAGTCTCGTTATCAGTTACAGTATGTATTATGCATAACCAGAAAACTCTTCACACTGTGAACAGAAAGAAGCATCCTGGCTCTCCCTGTTGGTTCATTTCTGAAACGGGAGAAAAAGATCAATATTGCATTTCCATTTAGACCTGTTCCTACAGTTTTATGTCCTGAGGCAGGGCTCAGTCAAGGTCACTTACTAAAACTCGATCTTGGCTGCAGTGAACTTGAAGAGCAAATTAAGGAGGGTTCTGGCTGCAGTGCTTGACCAGTCAGATACATTGAGAAAGACCTGGAGAGTAAAAGCAAAACAACTTCCAGATGAGGGTTAAAATTGCAAAGCCTGTCACGCTTTTTACAAGCACAGACAGAAATACTAATCATTGATTTCAGAATAAATCCTCCACATTCCACAGTGCAAAATGCAAGAAAAGTAACTGTGCTTATGGTTATAGCATTCCATTTAAAATAATTTGATCGTTCTTGGTCTTGCAATCTGCTGTTACTCTGCAGCTATATCTACCTTCATTCTTAAAATATACAAGAGTGGGTTAAACCTGGGGATGTTCGAGTAAGTAACATTTTGCATGAGCAGGTGAGCCAAAATACACAGTTTTTTCTCCACCAAAAAAAAATTAGCCTTTCTCTCTGGACATGCAGTGGTTTTAAAAGTCAACTGCTCTGTTCTGTTCTGTGTCTGTTGCATTGAAAACCACAACTCAAAGGTTTCATCTCACAGATTGCTTGAGAAGAGGGTGGCCTTCCCCTTTCAACTACTAGCTGTAGGCTGAGAGAGTAGCAGAATGTAAGAGGCCACATTTTTATCTCTTCTCTACGAGAAATAGCTGCAGGGGAGATTGAACCCTGAGTAAGAGTCACCTAAACAGCCTTGCCCTAAGTTCTGCATTTTGGGCCCACTTCACTTCATGATCATTCAATTTCTGCAGTCAGTAAGAAAAGGGGAGGGTGGTCTCCCTTTTGAAGCGCTCTCCTGCTGGTGCAGTTCCCAGGTCCGTCCCTTACCGTAAGTGTTGGAGTGTTTTCTACAGAATGGGACGGCAGGGAGCAATCCACCACAGAAAGTTCTTAGTAGGCATTCCTCTCCTTAGTTTCTTCTGCATCAGGGATGAAAATGGAGCGCTTAGTTCTTTGTCAAGCCATTAACATCAACAAAAAGAGGGTTCAGCTACTTGTATAGTAGAACTTTCAAAGAATCATGACTACTAGTGTGGGCACCTGTGCTGAGGTTTGACCACAGCGTGTGGTCAGGACATCCTGCTG
>NW_010416423.1:29013-39947 GCF_000710305.1 Buceros rhinoceros silvestris | reverse complement strand
CGGCTGAAAGGCAGGAGCAAGATCTGGGGAGGGAGAAGGAGGATGTCGCTCACTATCTGAAGGGCTTGTTTCTTGGCTTAAAGTGTTGCAGTTTCAGCATTATTTTATTTATAAATCAAGATGCTTTTTTTCTTTTCTTTTTTTATTCCAAGCAAGATTTTCAGCAGTTTTCAGTAAAGTTGAATTAAAAAAAAAAAAATCCCAAACCAGAAAGAAAACCAACAACAAAGAAAATGAAAACAATACAAAAAAACCCACAACACCTCAAAAGAAAACCAAGAAAAAGCCCCTGTTTACCCTGACAGTCTTGCAGTTTGTCACCTTTGTGAACCTAATGTCCCTATTCTTTTGCCATACTAACTGCAAGTGCTCACCAAAGGCTGCTGAGTCAAACAAAATTAGTAAGATTTGCTGATAATTAATAATAAGATCTAAGAGAAGGGGTGTTAGGTGACAGTATCACCTGGCTTTAGTAGAAGGTGTCATTTCAGCTAGGGCAGTGCAGTTCTGCCTGCCCGGTCTCTGCTGACTCAGCTGACACCCTAGATGCTAACCTAAGCCAATACTGCTCTCCATTTCCTCTAGCAGTGGTGAGGGAGGACCAGTCTCTAGACCTGAGTGTTGCAATCCATCATCACACACCAGCTGAAAGACAAATGAGATCGTTCCCTCCTCTGTTTTACGTAGACAAAAAGCAGCGGTACGGCTGTCTGTCTTCTCGGCACGTTATGGCCAATGTGAAGAACTCTCTCCAGTGTCCTTCAAATAGCAACTGAAAGAACAGCCAGAACCCTGTGGCTTCTACACAGAGCAGAAGTGAAATTCTCTAACGAATTCAACAGGACTATACATCCTGTTCTGTGAGCTGCTGAACGGTGAAATAATCCTACCCAAAAGTCTCAAGCCCCTCTGTGGTTCTTTCATCTTAAATCTGACACCAAGTACACAATAGTTGTAAGCAACACGCAGCTGAGAGAGAAGAACTGTATCGAAATACAGATGTGTGGAATAAGCTTTATGCCACAATGACTGAAATGTTCATGACAGAACTCTGATATAAATTTGGCTTAAGATGTGTTTTCTTGTAGGGATGTGGTTTGAAAGGCAAAGTAAACAGGCAGTTGGATTCTGGCCACCACAGACTCCAGCCACAGCCATTCCCCCTTGCGACAGGCCGTGCTCCAGTGTGACACTCAGGTTCCTCTGACTTCTATGAACGTGATGATGCAATTTTCCCATTCTGTCTTTTTTTGGCTGACCATTTCATTACATTCAGCATGTAGAAAGAGAGGAAAAAGAAACTAAAAACATAATCCACACTTTCCACAGGTAACATAGTCATATGTAAATACTTCCAAAAAGTATAAGGCAAATGAATTCCTTGGCTGCGTGTAGCTATTTGCTGCAGCAATGTGAGTAGGAGTAGCAGTGTTTTGGAGAAGAGTCATGGTATAGGTTAGGTCAGAACTATACTAGCAATCCCTAGGGGCTTCTCCAGAGAAGGATTGTGCTGAAAGGATTTGGAATGCCGGAGTCAGCCAAGGTTAGGTGAACAGGGAGAAAAAACACAGAGGAGAATTGTTAGAGGAGTAAAGGGTGTTAGAAGCAAATGAAGGAGAAATCTTTACCTAGGTAACTTAGTTGAGTAGTTGGCATAGTGGTATCAGAGTCCTGGTCACTGTGGGGTGATCCTGGAGGACTGTGTTAATACAGTTTTGTTGGTGTGGCAGATGTAGCTGGAGGAGAGGACTTTTTGCACATGTCTTTTGCAGATTCCACACTGTATTTTACACTCACACTGTGGTTTAGCGTGAGATTTTTCAGACAACCCAGAACCCTGACCGGTTGTTCTTACGTCTAACTCTGGTTGCAGTGGAATTAGGAATATCAAATCAGACCCAAGAAGCTGTCTCAGTCATACACATGCAGCGTGTGTTGATACTCATTTTGTTTCTCTATAGCTGGCATACATAGGCTACCTGATGCTGTTCAATTACATAGTGCTAGTGAAGATGGATCGCTGGCCGTCTACGCAGGAGTGGATTGTCATCTCATACATTTTCACTCTGGGAATAGAGAAGATGAGAGAGGTAAAATCACCCCAACCAGAAAAGACCCAATAAAAAAGAAATATGTGGTTTTGGAGGTTTTATTTTTGTTTTAATATCTGGGTTTATTATTTTTCTCAGGATAATTTTTGATGAACAGGCTTATCATAAAATTGCTTTTTCTCAAAAAAGCAGATGGATTGTTAGAAACATAGCACTAAAAAAATCTATCTTCCTCCCTTTTAAAATCAAGAATGTCTCTTTCTTTCTTTCTCCCACGGAATTTCTCTGTTTAGATTTCTGTGTGATGCACGTTTAATAGCATTCACAAGTACGGGGCAGTCTTCTGACGTATCTTAACGCTTGGATATGTTCCTTGAAATGTGGCCCAGAAGCTGAAGTATGTTTCAGGGAGAGGAAAATGAGCTATGCCATAACAGAATGGACACAGAGACATGGCGATAGCCTGAAAACCAAAACGCTGGTGTTAGAGTCCCTACCCAACCCCAGGTGGAGTTCACTCAAAATTTACAGCTGTTCTGTCTGTCCAGGTATCTCATGGAAAGGCTTTAAATAGAACCACCCATAACTAGGGGGAAATTTAGGTCCACACTGAGTGTTGCAGCACATTTCTAGTTGGATGCCCCCCTTTTGATCTTGAACATTTTTGCTAATTATGTCAAGCAACAGCATGCATCTCCCTCAAGATGGTAAAGTGGGCACGTAGAGCAGAGACAGAGCGTTTAAGGTGGTGCTCAGTCTGTAGGGAGAGTGTGCAGGTCTTCTGCCATCCCCTGCCCCTCATGGTGGTGTCTCACGCTTAAAGCTGCTGCTGTGCCCGTCTCACTTGGTCAAATGCACATTTATCCCGCAATGATGCCACAGGCCAAATTCAGCCCTGATGTGAGGGAGTGCAAGTCCCGTTTACCTCGGCTGAAGCAACATATTTGTACCTCTGGGTTGAACTGGTTGTCACCTATATTTGTATTTTCTGCAAGAAACGCTTTTGAGGACTAGACTAAAAGTGATCTTGCAGCTCCTTAGACTTCAAAGACAGATTTCAAACACAGTACATAATAAATGAAACACTCTACATTATAAATTGAAAGAGGAAAAGACACTACTTGTGTGGCCCATGAGTGTACTTCACTCACCATAAGAAGAAGGAAGACAGTGGCAGCAGCCACACGAGGACTCTGCAGCCCTGATGGAGACAAAGTACTGCTGGTTCAGTAGGTGGGAGGCTGCCGCAGGAATGGTGTGTGCCTTTTCTGTCCTATCATTCACCCCCAGATTGTCCCTTCCACAAAAGTTTATCAAGACCATTTGTCATAACGGATTTCTAAGCAGATGTTGGAGAGTGTTCACAGAAGACGAGCTTAAAATTCATTCTGAAAATGAATTATAAGAAAATTATAAGTGTGGCATTCAGCTTTTTAAGGAGCTGCATGAGTCTGCTCAAATGTTCTCAGGCTAAATATAGAAAATTAAAACAAACAGCTTGTTAACTCACTAAAAGCTGGAAATTATTCATAGAAATCACTTGAGGAATATTTTCAACAGTAATTCAGGAAAACAATCAAGTCTCCCAAATGATCTTGCAAATAGAATGATCACGAATCCTTAAGGTAAGAAATTAATTATTTTTGTGAATTATATTCTTAAGCTGTGGAACTTAATTTCCAAATCCAGGTCCAAGCTGTAGCGAGTATCTCCCTGGATTAAATAATAAATCTGGACCTTTATGTTTATTAATTATATCTTGACAGTTTGATATACATTGCAGAAGAATTTTCTTTAAATCTAGAGCCTCTTTACATGTGAATTTTCTGATGAAATACTTTTCTACATTTTTTTCTCTATTCCAAGACTCTAAGAAGGGACAATAACTTTGAAAAACAGAAAGACAGATGCGTATTTCTTCTGATTTCACTGGGTTTTAGAGCAAGTGAGGTTTTCATCCTTTTTAGTGTATTGCACATACATATAGGCTAAGAATGGCTGAAATAGAAGATTTCTCAAAAAAATCGTAGAGAACATATTTACAATATATACATATATATTGTATATATACGTATATACATATATATACAAGATATTTGTATGATAGGAGTTTATCAGCTTTGCATCGGACCTGTGTGGTATATATTTGTTATATTAAATTAAGACAGCTCAGCTCCTTTCTTCTCCGTGTGCTCTGTCCTTCAGATACTGATGTCAGAGCCTGGGAAACTGTTGCAGAAAGTAAAAGTTTGGCTCCAGGAGTACTGGAACGTTACGGATCTCATAGCTATCCTCCTGTTCTCTGTCGGTATGGTGCTCCGTCTGCAAGATCTGCCACTCCGGAGCGACGGCCGAGTGATATACTGTGTTAACATCATCTACTGGTATATACGGTTATTAGACATCTTTGGAGTAAACAAGTATTTGGGACCGTATGTTATGATGATTGGGAAAATGGTAAGAGAAGTTGGTGTACTCCTATGTTTTACCAGCATGCTTTTGACTAAATGCCTCTGACCAGTGACATCACTGCAGATTTATCTGTATTTTTTTACACATTATTGCTTTCATTTAAGCTAGAAATAGTGTCTTATTGAATCAAAACCTCAGCACAGACTCCCAGAATTGACTGTTACTCTCCGGGTCTGTTAGATGATGTATTCCTTGTCTTTCTCTGAGATGTCTCTTCAACAGCAAAGCCAACCATGCCACACTTCTGTGCCTCGTTTGCAGAAAACATAGACCACTCCAATTCTCTACTAGTTGTAAAGGAGGGTGATTTGTTAAGGGAAAAAAAAGTATGTGGTACCTTGAGACTCTCAAAGAAAGTGTGTTATAATAGGCCTGGTATGTTCAAAACTATAACGTGTATGACGAGGACTGTGACCTTTCTGTAGTTTGCTCCATATCCATGTGTTCTTCCATCTTTCCTCTTGAGGCGTGTCCTTATGACATGAGAAATCCATTTGTAGCCCCTGTGCCCTGCCCACGTCACATTTACGCAGCATGGCAGGAGCACGAGTAGCTTACGTGATAGTAAATGCATACAGGAGGAGCCGAGAGATACTTGCTGCCAGATGCATAACTTTCAACTTTTTGGCTTTTTCTGTTTATGTTTCAGTAGAAATGTTGCATCAAAGCAGCATTTTGCTCATATGAGGAAACAGCTGAGTTTACAGATGCACACATACATGTCCCTGACGTTTGAGTAGTACCTGTCCATGTAGATAATATACATCCTCATGTCTCCTACGTAGTTATCCAGTGTTTGTGGTGTAAATCATAGCTGTTTCACACATTCTGGGATATAAGGTTAATTTTTTTAAAAAACAGAATAAAAACCCCTTGAAGCTAGCACTCAGCAAAAAAAGAAACTGAATATTAACTCTTCTAAATACAAACATTACTGCTGTCGGATTGCGATGTGAACAATAGCTGGCAAGTCCAGATAGGCTGCCTGTCGTGTCTGTATTGCCACGGTCCTTAAAGAAAAGAGCCAGCCCCCTTCCTCACCATCACAGGAAAAGGGGACGTGCGTGGATGGATATTGATATTACATAAGTCACAACAAGCTCGGTGATTCTTAAGCAGGTATAAAACTGAAATGAAAAATATATCTCCAGTTAGCCACCCTTCGTTTTACCGGCTTTCAACTCCAGAGCCACAGTGGTGGATTTTACAAAGAAAGAACATCTTCATGAAAAAATAATAATTAAAAAAAAAAAAAGAGATAAAGGGAAAATTCAAAAGAAGGTGATTGTTGAATCATTATGTCCTGCAAACAGGATATTGAAGTGGGCAACCTTCTCTCAAGGAAGCCAGTAGGATGTCGATGGGAAGGATTTTGCAGAGCTCTAGAGTACAGAGGTGAAAACACTCAGCAGTTCTTCCTGGAGGTTACAGCAGGAGGACAGTAGGACAGAGAAAAGACCAGAAAGAATACACTGCATTATCATCTGTTTCTTTCCTACCCACCTGTACTATGTCCTTCCATCAGAGGATCTGGTGGTCACTAGGGCTTGCACAGTACACAGTGTGTAAAACTCTATAAAAACAACTACCCCCCTACTCTGTTGTATTTTTCATTGGTGCCATGCACAAAACGTTTCAGAGCTGCCAAGTTTCAGGTGCTAGCAAAGGCTGAAAGTCTGAAAACCAGTTCAGTAATTAACAGATTGGCCACAAATAACAAACTTCTAGTAGTCAGCGATATGGACAGCTGGTGGGAGCCTAGCTTCACCAATAGCATGAACAGTGGCGTGTTTTTCTCCTGGGCTTAACACGGAAAGGAAGTGGTTGAAATCAGGAAAATAATATAATTTCCATTCCTTTGTTATCCTCACATGTACAACAAATCAAGTCTCACTCCACTTTCTGTGGAAAACAAATGCAGGAAAATCGCTGGCCTCTGTAGGCTCAGCACCCACTCAGAGGGTGTTGAATTTAGCTACCAAAGGACTCTGAAGGTGTGGGCAGCTATTACAGGAGGGAAGTTCTTTTATTAAGTGTCTTCCTGTTATTTGATTTTCATACCTCATCCAACTTCCCATGCACTCAGCAACTCTGACACATCCAGTTTGCCCGCACATGCAACGCCTAACTGGTCTGAGTTACCGAAATTTGCCTCTTGGCAGCTATTTTCTGGCCAGCGTATTGCCCTGTGCAATGGCCAGCCCGTTCACACCACAAAATGCAGGAAAATCGCTGGCCTCTGTAGGCTCAGCACCCACTCAGAGGGTGTTGAATTTAGCTACCAAAGGACTCTGAAGGTGTGGGCAGCTATTACAGGAGGGAAGTTCTTTTATTAAGTGTCTTCCTGTTATTTGATTTTCATACCTCATCCAACTTCCCATGCACTCAGCAACTCTGACACATCCAGTTTGCCTGCACATGCAACGCCTAACTGGTCTGAGTTACCGAAATTTGCCTCTTGCAGCTGTTTTCTGGCCAGCGTATTGCCCTGTGCAATGGCCAGCCCGTTCACACCACACACAGGCTTCCCTGGGAGTTGCTCCTGCTATTTCCAGGCTGCAGTGGGCTCCCTTGTGTATCTTTGTTTAAATCACGTTTCCGTTTACCTCCTTGGGTTCTGTCTGTTTAATTTCATGGTTTTGCAGGTACCTTTCAGTACTGTGGAGAACATCAAGCTGGTTATACGTATTTCTGCAGAGTAAGCTCATCACAGCTCAACAGACTGTATTTAGCAAGCTTTTATCCTGAGCTGCGGTTGTAAGTTTTAGCCTTGGGAGGAAGAAGATGACTCTCTCCATCTTCTCAGTGCTAAGGAACTTTCTCTTCACCTGCCTCTGCTCTGTATCCAACAAAATAGCTGTAACAGGTTTTACCTCTGGGCACTGTGAACAAATAACACAAGTGAAATTAAGCAAGGGGCAGGAACAGGCTTTGGAAGATTAAAAGCTAAAGCAAAGGTGAAGACAGGACAGGGAAGATGAATGGGCAAGTTTATTATTACCTAATAATTTCAGTCACAGAATATGCTTATTATGGTGTGCTTTTCTGATCTCTGTTCAGTGATAGACTCACTCCCTTTTGATGTGGGACTGAAGTGAAATCACTGCGGCATGTCCAGAGAATGAGAGGTGTATCAGCTCCCCTACTGTGTCGGAATGTCTGCATTTTCTTAGCTTCTCTGCCAATAAAAAAGGGGAAACGGAGCGAGTTTGTTTATAAAACTGTACCAACAGTTCCTCGTTTTACCACTTTGTTACACAGGTGCCTAACAGGTTCTTCAGAATGATTGAAATGGCCACTGCCTTCTTAAAATAGCAATTGTAGTTTGGCACCAGAGGCCTGATGCAATGCCCATCAGCGTCCGTGGACAATCGCTCATCTGTGTCACTGGATTTCAGACAAGCTACCAAGGTTTTAGAGGAATACCCAGTTGAAAGAGGGAAAAGCTCGTGTGCAACTTGGACAGAGAATAGCACTGAAAATTTTATTTCTTGCAAAATGAGGTCAAACCTGTGTGATTCCTGAACAGAAACAGCAGAAGCATTTGAGAAATAGTCTTAAATTGCCACCAAATTCTCATTAGGTTTATTTGCTTGCGTGACATTTTAAAATAGGTATTATATTACATCATTCCATGTTACATATTTCTACCTGAAACAAAGGTTCATCACAGGAGAAAGGAGGAACCAGGTTGATCTCCAGACTCCTTCCCTAAAAGCAGTCAGAACTAAATGTAATTATGCAGCTTTCCCATTTCAGGATGCTCTCTGAGGTACAACGGGCTGGAATTCCTCTTCAGTCAGCTTTCCTTCAGAGATTAATGCTCTGGAGAATATTGATGATTTACTTGTCTGGTTTTTAACTCTTTAAGGCATTTATTCTCTCATGTCCCCAGGTTTTGGGGAGTTTTTTGTTGTTCTTTCTTTCCTGCATTTTTTATATCAAGACTTTTGTTTTCTCCTGCTTTTTGGACTTGTCCTCAGTTTCTTCTTTGCAGCTCCCTGAGCCTCTCCTGCTAGAGCCCTGCCCTGCATGGGTCTTTCTACATCCTCTCTCAGTAAATACGAGAACGTCCTTTTCTGTTTGCTCCTTTGCATCCCTCTCTTTTCCCCATTAGATACCTGCCCCGTGTCTCTTTGACCTCCGCTCCTTGTCCTTGTGCTTTAGAACTGAAGAACCCCTGCAGCCATGCAGATCTATCTGCTGCAGATGAGTTCTCTCTTCCACCAGCTCTTCTCATGAGCAGCCCTGCTCCTGAGCTGCAGCAGGTCTTCACCGTGGAGTCATGAGGCCACCAGTTGAGCTGCAGGTTGGTTGCACACCTGCCTCACCGGGAGCACAAAATGCAGCTGAACCAGAAAATCCAGAGGCCAAAAGGATTAAAACTCATAATATTTAGAGGAGTTTTGGGCTGAGTTTTGGCCAGAGGCAAAAGTTACCTCCAAAGGTGTGAGACACGGCTCTGTTGTAACAAGCCTTATAACTAAAGACCTGTAAGTAAACCTGTAGCTGAAGGATTTAAAGAGATCTGCCAGGGACTCCCATTTTTTCACATTCATTTTGGGTTATAAAGCATCTCTGCTGTATTGATGCCCATTGGTCTGCTTTCTGGAGGGGAGGGTCTTTTCTAGCACAGCTCCTCTTCTATCTTCAGCCTTTGTTCAGCATTTCGTAGGATTGCTGTCCCACTTTTTCCGGAACACTTTGAACGGGTAGGCACTGTTTGCAAGCACTAATTAAATTTGTGCATATGCTGATGAGGCCCTTCAACAATGGAGAAGAATAGAGTCAAGTGTCTGTGTTACCTGCATTTTTTTTTTTTTAATATGGCCTTCGTCAGACTCCCCCACCAAGCTGATTTCTAGTCCAGCCAGTACCACAGCTTTTCTTCCTCACTGGTTACCACCGTGGTGTCCGTTACGTGGCAGTAACAGGCTGTTCTGCCACCCGTTACTCCTTATGTTAGATGCAGCTTTCCTCCTTTGCTCCAAGGCAGTGACTACCAGTGAATAAAATAACCCTCCTTTTGTTTCGTTACAGCCGCCACTAGGTACCTGTAAACAATACTTCATCTCATGACCCTTGCCCAGGCCAGGCTCCTGATTCCAGCGAACCTCTGTTCTTGTTCAATCAACTGGTGTGACCAGATGGTAGCTTGTATTTTCAAGCCTATTCGTAACATTTAAATTGTTCTTAAAATCAACACTGGGTCAGACCAAAACAAAATTTGTTACATATAAAACTAAGAACAGTTTTCCAAAATTTGTTTTTGAAACTTCTGTTTCCAAGATGTACAAACTTTTTTTGCAGCATATAATGATAGGAATATGGTCAAATAAATTCCTCTAATTCTTGTCCCTTCTTTCTCTCTCTTTTCCTGTCATTACATTCAGAT
This sequence comes from Buceros rhinoceros silvestris, assembly GCF_000710305.1. Lineage (NCBI taxonomy): Eukaryota > Metazoa > Chordata > Aves > Bucerotiformes > Bucerotidae > Buceros > Buceros rhinoceros. The sequence goes on along the minus strand of NW_010416423.1, from coordinate 30,029 downwards.
GATAGACATGATGTATTTTGTCATCATCATGCTGGTGGTTCTGATGAGCTTTGGTGTCGCGAGACAGGCGATTCTCTTCCCCAATGAGGAGCCTTCGTGGAAGCTGGCGAAAAACATTTTTTACATGCCTTATTGGATGATCTATGGGGAAGTGTTTGCAGACCAGATAGACCGTAAGCAGTGATTATTTATGATTATTCTCATACTCTGAAGCCAGGTATCCTCAGCTTTGATCAGATGATGTCCTGTTGGATCATGTGTCTGTGCTCAATAAGTGGCTCAGCATAGAGGAATTCCTTCATCACAGAAAATAGACACAAAAATATTTTTTCAGCTAATAGCGGGATGTCAGTTTCAGAACGTGCTTCTGGCATCACTTCACAATCATTTAACAATTATCATCTGTAATGGTAAATTAACTTGCCTATAAAGAAGTTTTTAATGGTTCCTTTTTACCAGTTAGATGACAAGGATACCGTCCCAGGTATCCACCGTGAGTTCATTGGTGTACCTGGAACATAAAAAGTCACTTCTTTTTTTATCATCCATGGGTTTGATTTTAGACCTAAATGCTTTTTACCTAACTTCATACTGAGCATCAAGTCTAATAACACTGGGCTAGACCTTCACCTCTGACACTTCGTGAGAATGTAATCCAACGCATTTTCTTTTCTCTGTTACCTGCTCACTGCCACCACCTTTACATTAAACCATGCGATGAAATTCTTTGGGGACAGTAGATCCATTAGTAGAATTTTGCTTTGTTTATTAATTGGAAGGCAAGACTGTGCTCCCATGGGTGAAAACAGAATGAACGCAAATATTTCATATACACTCTCCTCATGATTTCTTTGGCTGGTGATCAGGAAAATGCCAGTTTTCTATTTAAATTAAACCTCCTGGTGCATTACACCGAAGAAGAGGGGTCATCATGGGAAGCGATGCAACAGATGAACAAACTAAGAAACACAGACAGTGTATTGTTACCAAACACTGGCATGCAACTGATATTCACC
>NW_010416423.1:0-28915 GCF_000710305.1 Buceros rhinoceros silvestris | reverse complement strand
GCTTACGTATGTGTAAGCCTTGGCAGCGTTTACAGTATCTTCTCCTGGTGGCAGAGAGCATCCACTAAAGCTCTGTTTATGATTCCTTTTTGTCCTGTGTACCACCTTGGGAAAGGGCAATGTTTTCATAATTTATCTTCTGCTTGTGCAGTACCAACCAAGTTTGAACTGAAAAAAGGTGTTGATTTTTCCCAAGCTGGTTAAGGTAATAAATTTACCTATATCACCAGTAATCCCCCCAGCTTAACAGAATTTCAAATGCTCATGCGTATACATATCACATAGCAGATACTTCAGCAGTTCCATGTTCATTTCTTCTTCATGGCTAGCAGAGAATCATCACTGTGGGTGCAGATGAAACTTCTTTTTTATCTTTACTCCCCCACTTTATTTCCAGAGGCAGCATGGCATGCAAGGAAGTAAGCAAATGCCTAAAATCACAAAGCTTCTCACTGAGTTTAGCTTTTTACCCAACTCCCTCATTTTATCCTTTTTCCTTTTCTTTTTTCTTTTTTTTTTTGATTAATTTCATTTCAAAGGCATAATACCTGGGGATACAAAATTTGATCTTGCACCAAAAGTGTAATATAGGGGTGAAAATTTATCCCACTGAACTGTGAGTTCCTTCCACAAGCAGAGTTGTCTGTCCCTCTACACACAGCCATTTACTGATATCATACTAAGTAACTACCGTAGCGCAGTAAACATGGCAACTGGATGAATAAAAAGTTATTGGTAATCTTCTAATGAAATGCTGATTATAGTATGGAACCCCGAAACCTAAGGAATCAAAGTGTCTTTGAATGAAACTTGGGGTTTAAGTATGAAAAGAGGGTGGCAGGCTCCATACCCTGGCGTGAGGCTTTAGGGATAGCCTTATGTGTCATTCATACGCCCAACATTTAAACCTTGCCAAAACATGCAGTGAAATTGTTTTTGAGGCTTATGAAAAGCAAAATTCCTGATGGTTTCAACTCCAGCTGCAAATGTAGATTTGTCGTTCTATCTCTGTCAGCAGTTGTGGCAGAAGTAGTGATGCCAAAATGAAAAGCAGCACTTAGTTCCTCCTTCCTGAGAGACAGATGATGCAGGGAGAGGGAATCTGCCACTCTTTCAGCACAAAGTACGTGCAGTATGTTGTGTCTGTCTGAGACTTGGTTGTCTCAAAAATGTTACCTCTGGAATAGACTGGGAGTGTGAACATCTGGCTGGTGATGCTATACAGTCAAAATGACCTGATTGGCTCACCCAGTCTATTAACTATTTGAAAACCTGATGTTATATATATATATTACAAGTTGTTCTAAGTTCAGTCAGCCACTGTGTTCTTTTTAGAGTACTACAGTGATTGTACCTTCTCAGATAAGCATGATAAGCATGTTCGAAAATTGTTACGCTACCTTTAAACTGCAGTTGAATTTTATAGCTTGGAGCAGATGTAGGGTTTTTTATTATTACTGTTTTAGCAAACCAAAATGATGATTTCTTTGTAGTTTTTTTTATATTTCAGTGTTTAATATTGCTGCATTATTTGCAAGTTTGGGACTCAGCAAAAGTGCTGATCTTGGAAGTGCAAATACATTTGAGCTATGCTCCTGGAGATGATCCTAGTGTCTGAGAAATGTATGAAGAAAATATGCTACCCTAAAATTTCTAACTTACTGTTCTTTTTTTTCACTTTCTGTTGATTTGTAAAGCATGCCATTAAGGCTGACCAGATACAATGTCTGGACACATCTCATCAGCTGGCAGCCTGTCCATGCAGTGGGTCTACTCTAATTTTTATCTCAACGCACAGCACTGTTAAAACACTGGCTAAATGCCGAAATAATGCATGTCATGTACAGTTACGTTTTTGCCCATAATTTCTGGTTTAATTTCATTTTTTAAATACAAGCTAATTGGTTTCTGCATTAGTGTCCTGTTTGCATGGGATCTTGTCTTCATCTCAAAAGGGAGGACAGAATTATATCCTCTCTTCCAGGAGTACGAATACACCATTCAGGGGTGATGTTTAATATTAGAGATGTACATGAATACCACATTCCCACAAATTCCTGACTATCAACCAGCTGGAAAGAGGAAAATCTTTTAGAACTGTGTTCAAATTTTCAGGTAAATTAAAAAAAAAGAGCAAAACCAGTCTCAGAGTAGTTCCTCTCAGACTGGCAGTTCATCACAGCCTCGTTAGCCAGGGTAGGAAGGGGGATCCGAGCCAGTGGACCAGTAATGCCTCACTTTTAGGCTGCCCTTCCTAAGACACTGGAGCCTCGCGCTGCCCGCTGCGACCCGCGGGGCAGCAGCCAGCTGCTCAGCTGCTTCAGCGAACGCCTGTCCGGAGGGAGACCCACAAACGCTGTGAAATCTCTCCCTCGGTTCACCTCACTTACTTTGGCACTATTGTTGGCAATGTTAGCCAAAAAATTCACAGCACAGTTGCCATATGCAGAGAACTTTGTTTTCACCTTACCAAGCTATCTGCTCCCCCAGAATCCTATGGATGAGGAAGTGTATAAGAAATACTGAAGAGGAAAGGGTTGTTGAGAGAGCGAGTGTGCTTCCTAAAAAACGTAGATAGATGACACAAATGGCAACCTGAGAAATGGCAGTCACCTGCAGAAAATCAGCAGCAGACCTGGCGTTTTCCTGTATTCGGAACGCAGAGCAACTGAGAGTGCTGGTAGGCGACACAGGTTTGGCTTGGGCTGGTTTTCAGATTCGCCTGGCGTGTCACTTGTCAGATTTGCATCTGGATTCTCTTTCCAGCTGGCAGTACTTCAAGAGCCATCTGGAATCTGAAGATCAGCCTGAGCTGTGTTTGTTCCCTGTGCCTGCTCCCTTATCAGAAAAACCTTTAGGAAAAAAACTTCAAGAGGAAAAGATGGGGTCTCCTTCTCTGTCACTTGTGCTGCAGGAATGTCAAGTGACCAGAGTGCAGTTGTGTCAGAAGATAAGAGACGATTATACACAGGTTTCAACTATTCAGTCAAGAACTATTCAGAGTATAATTACTACAAAAGACTTTTTTTAAAAGTTTCCTAAATTTCTTAGTCTGTTAGATTTTTTTTTAAGTTCTTGAAGGTTTCTCAGTATAAATGAAAATTTTATACTGAACTCTATACAAACTTAGAGGTTTTGTGATTTCCGTGTCTCCATAGCAGGTTCCTGTAGGGGCTATCGTTTGCACAGATCATTCTGGAATTAGACAGAAGCGAGCAGCTTTGCACAAGAGACAATAAATTATACCAGTGCCCTTTTTTTTGCCTTTTTTTTTTTCATTTGTATTGCAGCTCTGCATCACGGGCAGTATTTTTAGCATTGTTAGGCAAAGACAGAGGATAAAACTTGTGCACAGCCTACGCACCGTTTTGAAAGTCTCTCTGGCCTGAGTTGCAGCAGCGTTCCACTTCCTAGCGCTCCTCTGAGGTTAAATTCTGGGTTCCATTTGGTTGGATATTTCTAAAGGGGGGTGGAAGCAGGAGGAAGAAAGTGCTAGAAAGAACAGAAAAAATACAGGAATTTACTGTAAATTATGATAAAAATACCAGCAGATTGGAGAGACACTTCAGAGTCATTTTTAATGTGGCTGTGGGCAAAAAGCAACACCTGAAGTCATGATGCTGTGGTTAAATCAACTCTGTTGAGACACTGTGCAATTCCCTGGACGTTTCTGCTGGTGAAGAGAGAAATGGGGTGAGACCCAGAGTTCCCAGAGTTCAGGATTTTCTGTCAATGAAGAAGTGGGCAGCCCTAGGCAGGTTCCTTAGCCTTTTTTCAGTATTTACCAGCCTGGCAAGCCGGTAACGTTCCTCAGACATGTGGTTAAAAAATCATATCCTTTGGGTTCACTGCAGATCAAAATTGGTAGGTGTCTATAACAGAGTAATGAAAGTGCATTTAAAATGTCCAAGCTCGAATTAAAAAAAAAAAAAAGATGGGTTAGTTTGTTAGGTAAAAGGCACTTATTGGTTTCCTTGTTCTTTAGAATTGTGTCCATATGAACCCACTGCAAAATTCCTCGTGATTTCAAACAAATGAACTTGTAAAAGCAGTATCCGATTTTACAAGAAGTTTTCGTCAAAGGCACAAAGCTGTTTGGTTACAACTCAGTCCAATTATGGACTTTCTCTGTTCACAATTACTTGGGACCGGCGCAGCTGGAGGAAGAGTCATGACACAGAAATCTGCGGGCGTTGTTTCCCAAGCCCTCCACCCAATACACAGTGAAATTGAGCAGTGCCCTCATCATGACAGTAGTGACAGCAGGGAGACAAATACTCCCTGAGCTCCGCTGCTGCTGCTTTACGCCTGAAACACAGAGGGGATGGATGCGTTACTGCTGTGTGCTCTGCACTGTTTGCTGGCCAGGAAAGAGGAAGGGTTAGGTAGGCAGCAGGAAGGGCCCGTACGGGAAGCGGTAAATAGGAGCTGGGAAGGAAAAATAAGCACAGGAGGAGACTGTGAAAAAGGAAGCGAGAGTTTTGGAAAATATGTACATCCACAGATGTCAGGATGCACTTTGAAAGCTGAGTAAAGTTAATGTATGTAATTGAAATGAAAACTCCATCCATTTATTATTTTCTAAAGCCTGAGTTCAGGACGTAACGTCTGACCTTTATCCAGTGGACTGCACGTACCAGACTGATTCAGTTACCTGAAATGGGCAGAATTTGCTCCAGCAGAACATTTCACTAGAATTAAGTACACTGTGTATTTTTTGATAAAGCAGCGCTGCGGTGTAAAAAGAGTATGCTGTCATACGTGTTAAAACTGGAATGAAAAAGTTTGTGAATAACAAAACGTTACAGCACATACTGCAAAACTACCGCATTTCTCCAAACATCATTTAAAAAGGTCAGACTGTGTTAAACTGAAAGTCAAGAGCAGATCCCCGCAGAGGTGAGAGTCACGGCACTCTGTGGGTGAAAACTCTGGCTGTATGGAGAGCAGAGTGTCACCAGAGTGGGAGCCCTGGGACAGGGCACTGATCAGACGGGGACCCAGCAGAGCGGAGCCCTGCTTGGGAGAGAAGCTCCAGGGGGTGGATGATGGGGTGGGTGGTAAAACACTCCGTCCATACGCGATGTTCTCTTCCATGCATTAGCAAACTGGCTGGTGTGACACAGGTGCTGTGGTCCCAGTTCTGCCAGCTGCAGCCGGCTGCCACCTTGATGGCTGTGCAGGGGTGTGTGCAGATGGGGAGGGCGAAGTGAAGTACCCCAAGATTCTGTAGCAAGGAGGGAAGAGGTGCTTGGGACTCTGCACACTTGGGTGGGGAGGTGAGCTCTCCTGAGTTACCATGACAAAGTCTTGTTGCACCCTACAAACAGAGTTCTGATTTCTTACATATAAAGAGTATCTTCATCACCTAAAAAGAATATCATTGCTTCTTATATTTTGTCCTATAGGGCTATAATCTTTCTATATGTAGTAGCCTAACAGCTATAGGTAGTGCCCAAAATCAAGTATTCGCAGATCACATGAAATTCCATGTGATTGCCAGTACAGATAACACCCTTAGTTGAATCCCATGCTCTGTGAGTCAGGTTCAGAAGAACCTCTTTGAGGAGAAGAAGAAATAGTTAGTATTGGAAATCATGGATTTGTCGACATCATAAGGTGGAATTTTACAAAACATACGGCATTGGCACACGTTGTCTGTGTGAGACTCTCAGTGATACCAGCAGGAACTGAGCCAGTGCCACGCACTTTGAAAATTCCTCTCTTAAACTTCTTTTTGATGGGGACAAGGGAAAGCTAGCTGTAGTGCTGCGCGTTTATTAAGATGGTTTGCTCTGTAAGCCGCTTCTTCAGTTACTGTCTTGAAGAGCTGATTACAAGGCTGCTTAAGATCGCCAGGATTGAGGCTAGAAAGAAATACCTGCACTTACAAATGCCGATCACCCACCACAGCATATGAAGGCATGCACAAAACAAGCAAAGAAAACTATTTCAGAATGCCTTCTCTCTCCTTGCTTCAGTTCTGCAACATGAATACTGAGAACATTTTGGTTCCAGAGCATTCAGGGAAGAAGCAGGTGGCAGCTCTGCTGCCTACATACCCCTTTACCTGGTACAGTAAAGCCTTGATAATCTTCCCCACTGCTTCTAGTCCCTGAAAGCAGAGTCGTTATGAGTATGTCCCAGAGGGACTCAGGGCAGGGCAGTGCACAGCAATAAATATTACTCTCTGATTTACTTACATGTACTTCTTTCTCCTTATCCTGTTTATCCCACCGCTCTCCTTCAATCAAAAAAGACCAAGCTTTCACCATTGAAAAGATAATGCATAAGCTTTTTTCTTTGATAATTTTATTTGCGCAGCCACTAATTACTGCCAGAGTACCGTGGTATTTTAGCTGAATGCAACCAGACAGCTTACTCACACCAGACACGGCTCCTGAAATTTCTGAAGGGCGTATCTTGATACTTGTTGCAAATAACACACAATTACAAGAACTGCGGCTTGTAAAACCTGCAATAGCAAGGACAGACTTCCTGTGGGGAGCATCAATGCCACTGTTATTGGCAGATATTGCTTTGGCAGGCAGGCCTTCATAATTACTCAAATATTCCTTTAAATAGCCCTGAAAAAATAAGATTCATTCTCATTTTGCTTTTTTTCTTTTTTTTTTCCTTTTTTTTTTTTTTTTGCATTTTTGTTCCCAGCTCCTTGTGGTCAAAATGAAACCAGAGAAGATGGCAAAATAATCCAGCTACCTCCGTGCAAGACAGGAGCATGGATCGTTCCTGCCATCATGGCCTGTTACCTCTTGGTGGCAAACATCCTTTTGGTGAACCTCCTCATTGCTGTTTTCAAGTGAGTGACACATGGCGAAGTATGGACTTGGGGGCGATGGACATTGTTCACAGCCAAAGGGGGCTGCTAAGCTGGAGGCTTTGTCTGAGACCCGTTTTCAGAAGATGTGAGGGGGAGAGAGGGAAGGAGGAAGTAAACTGGCTCCAGGGCAAGAGGGAGGTACCAATTTCTTTACTGCTAAGCTGGAGGCTTTGTCTGAGACCCGTTTTCAGAAGATGTGAGGGGGAGAGAGGGAAGGAGGAAGTAAACTGGCTCCAGGGAAAGAGGGAGATACCAATTTCTTTACATTGCCTCATTTTCAAGAACAGACACCCAGTGGGAATCAGGACAGAGAAGCCAAAAAATCTAAAGTTCGGTTATGGCATCATTCACCCCCAATATGGAAAACAAGAATAAAAGTACTCCCCTGTCCTGTTGGGTTGTTTTGTAAGAGTCAGCAGTTGTACAAAGCAGACATACACAGTGGTAAGATACTTTGAAATAGCTGATTGCCGCTGTGCTTTGCTGAAGCACGAATTTACTTATTTCTTATGTTCTTCTTCCTCTTTTTGCAACAAGGAAACGTTTGCCATTGCTACTGAAATGTGTCCAGTTAAGGTGCTGTCACATCGTCTTCAGCAAAGTACCCAAAACCGTTTCAGTGTGATGTTATTTTCCTCTTCTTGCCTTCTAGCAATACATTTTTTGAAGTCAAATCCATATCCAACCAAGTATGGAAGTTTCAAAGATACCAGCTAATCATGACATTTCACGAAAGACCTGTTCTCCCACCACCTCTGATCATTTTCAGCCATATGACTATGATATTCCAGCACCTCTGCTGCAGATGGCGGAAGCATGAAAGCGACCCAGATGAGAGAGACTATGGATTAAGTAAGCCTGAGACAATTTACAGAACGGGGCTTTCCAGTGTCCTTGGTAGTATCTAGTGTTTGACGTGAACGAAGGCTCAGTCCAGCACCTTGATAAGCTTTCCGGGAGGGAACTACCTTTAATGGCAAAAATCTTACCCAAATCAGTGAGTTTTACAGGCATTGCCCAGCCCTTAGTTCTCCTCAGAGAACCTATGAGACTATGCTTATCTGGGATTTTGGGACAGTTATTCCTCACTTCGTTCCTTCAAAGCAAAGGGGGTTGTTTTGCTGTTGCTAGAGCTCTGTTACTGCTTGAATTGTCCTTTCAGTCCATCGCACTTCCAGATCTCAGTTTTATTTCTGAAAATTCAGGGAGAGCTTTCCTGCTTCTTGAGCAAACAGCACGTACTTAACCGCAACGTGGTTTTGCCTAGATAAGGTGAGAGATGGTGAGAAGTAATTATTTTGTAGACAAAATTTCTCTCTTTGACACCAACCTAAACTGGAGGAGTAGTTTCTCCAGACTCTTTAATATGAAGTCCCATAAGCACGACAAAAATCCCGTCAGATTATTTCGATGACACTTTCTTTCCTCTTCTCTATCCAGTTCTTCAAAGCAGAGAATCTCCACCGCCCCCAGTGTATATGCCAGAGGGCAGGAGCTGCGGGATGTGCATCTCCTCCCAGCGTTAGCCATGTCACAGCCCACCTCTCTATGAGGAGGGTGCGGAAGCCATATGGTGGCACTGGCGATGCAAGTGCAGTAAGGCTGCCCTCCTGCCGCTCACGTCGCCCTGTCTGCCACAGCTGCCTGCAGACAGCAGCCCTTGCCATGACAGCAGACCCTCTGTACTCCTGTACTCCTTTACTAGCAGTGTGTGAATTTGATTACATTAGGTTACAGGTGGGCTTTGCCTCCCAGACGTCATTCCAGGTCCTGACCAGCAGCTGTGTTTAGATCTCGTGCAATCAAAATACATTCCTGTTCGCTCAGCATTTGCCTGCCTAAGTGTTTCTGTCTCCAGAATCGTGTATCATTGAACCTGCTAATCTGGTAATTAGCTGCATCTAACTGCTTTCATACCAGAATGCCAGATAAATTTGAAGCCTGCTTTTGAATGTTTAGTCCATGAATGCCACAATAGGAAGAATGTAGTTAATTTCACGTGTTAATCTTTGACAAATTCACATTTTTCCATTGTTTCCACAGAACTTTTCATAACCGAGGATGAACTGAAAAAAGTCCATGATTTTGAAGAGCAGTGCATAGAAGAATATTTTAGAGAAAAGGATGACAGATTCAATTCCTCCAATGATGAAAGAATACGTGTCACTTCAGAAAGGTGCACTTTTTTTGTTTGTTCTCTCATAAGTTGATCTGGAAATAATTTTCTGTTACCATTCTCACCCTTCCTTTCTTTTTCTTGAAACTGGAAACATTTGAGGTATTTTCTAATAAGTCTTAAGTAAAAAAGAGAGCGATAAAAGGTGGTGAAATTTCTTTTCTCTTTTTTTATTCTTTGCTAAAGCAGATTTTCCTCAAAGTTTAGAAAATGTGAATCTTAACCGGTTGTATCAGAACACAACTGACATAGTGAGAAATGCAAATTATTCTTGCATTTCCGTTCTTCAAGCAGAACTTCAGGGCACAAGTGATCAGAACACAATGGGAGAGTAAATGAGAGTTCCCCAGTGAATACTGTGGCTAAAGCAGCGACCTGCTAGCCATTCATTGTTTCAGAAGGGCCTCGCTAGGTCAGCTGGCTTCACTGAGAGCAACAGGGATCTTGACATTAATTTAAAAGGAACTGGACATTTAACCTACAGCAATGAAACACAGGGAGGACAAAGGTAATACGTTAATTTAGCAGAAGTTGCCAGTCTTCAAATTCATCAGTCCTTAAAATTCATAAATCCGTCCATCTGCTGTGGTGCTTCTGTGCTTTCATCACCCAGCAGCTGAGCAACAGTTAAATTTTGAGGACAGTTTGTCGTTTGATTCATAGCGCTGTTACCAATAAATATTTTACAGCAACATCCTGTCAGATATTCATAGACCTCATGAACCACTGAATACGCCATTCCCTGAATCTTCCACTCTAACTTGAATAACAGAGGTCGGGTGAGCTGTCATTGTAATCGATTACACAGATATAATATTCTTCTCCTTATACATAATCTTCTAGCACTGTCCCTGATGCAGATGTGCCTAAAATATGTTTTCTTTAGGCAAAGAAACACACTTTTAATTTGGTTTTGAAACAAATCTATACAGAAGCAGGATTATCAGATATAATATCCTTTAACCATCATCACTACTGAAAACAGCATTCCTAAAACACGTATCTTAGAAAAGGATATTAGAATAGCCAAGTAATCCAGCTCTGCTTGGTCTGGAAGAGCCACAGGAGGAATGAAATGATGGAGGTCTATATAATTATGAGAGGGAGAGGGTGAGTAGGAGTCATGTGTTGTCTCTCCCGGAAGAAGGTAAAGGGGAGCAGCAGATTAATCTAGCAGGATTCCATGTTCAAAATAAACAAAAATAAGTTGGGTTCTTTTCATGCAGGAAGTAGAATAGAGCAAATCCTTGAAAGCTCATGAGGTCTAAAAGAAGCTGCTTATGTCAGCTCTAAGTCTACTCAGGTTCAAACAGAGAACAGACAAGCTCGTGGAAGAGAACTCCAGTGAGGACTGCTAAATACATGGAGATCATATTGAGCCCATGGCGTTCCTGAGCAGAAAATACGTAGAGAATGGAGAACATAATGGAAGAATTACATATGCTTCGAAGTAAGATGGTGAGCTAAACTGATCTGTGGTCCAACAGAGTATATTCTTTTCTAGCGTTCTGAGGGCTCAGTGGTCAGAAAACTAGCTTGAAAATCATAGATAAAGGTTAAAATCTGTTGGGCCATAGCTTTCCTTTTGGTGGCCAAGGAAAGAAGAGGTATGTTCGAAGCCTTTGCAAACAACAAGTAATCCAGCTGGGACCTCCACTACGTTAGGCAAGTGCTCTGAGTCCTTGAAATTGAATGCATAACAGTCTGCCTCTGCACTCTGTGCTGGCCCTGGCTTTTATAGGAAAAGAGCCATTATCGCTAATTTAAATGAATGGCTTAAAGTATCTCATTCCAGAGGAGAGCTCACGATTGTGAATCCTAAATGAAGACAAGCACCTGAGCCCCATAAAGAAAGAGTTCTTTAAAAATCCATTTACCTTAGCTAACGTGGAAACCCGCATGCCCCAGCTCTGTGAGGGAGAGCCAGGTCGCAACCGCATGGGGTGCAGAGGCTGTTCTGGGACCCAAGCACTCTACGAGGACTTGCAGCAATGAAATCCTAGGTGAATGCAGTTTTTGTCTCATAATAGCTCTCGTTTCCTTGCCAAACCAACTGCGATGTTGTGCCACACAAGGTAATTGCAGCTGCTCCAGAGATCTGAAGAATACCTCAAAGATATTTGAGGAATCAGCGCTGTCTAAGTTATAGCACACATTCTAAAAAACGGATGCCACTGTCTGTCATTTTTCCTACAATTTTAAGACCCCCTTGAAATGTTCTTCAGCTAAAATACCAAAATTCTTTTTTCTAACCCGTGGAACATTCAAATATTTAAAATCCATGTTTGCATTTTATAGTTTTTGTATAAGACATCTTTGTACAATTAGTAAGGTGTAAGGCAAAGAAAACAGAGAAGATGCAAGACTACGCAGTTCCTCTTCCGCAGTCCAGTCATTAGCCTGCAGCAGTAGACAAAGCACAATACCTACGATATAGCCATGGGTTATGATCTTAATCCCAGGTTTACATGGTGTAAGACTGAACCAGAAAGCCCTGCAAATGTGAGTGAAGCTCCCCCTGAAGACCTTCTGTTTGCAGGAAGCTGAGGATGCTGTTAGGATCAAGGAGAAGGAAGGGCTGGGACAAGCCCTGTCTTGACAGGAAAACAGCTTCACACTGTAGGTCCAAAGCCTGGAAGAGGGAGTAGGAGGCTGACAATGGAAGGGAAATGGAAGATGGGAACAGAGTCATGCTTCGTGGCTCAGTCTGGCTGAGTCCCAGAGGCAGGTTAGGAGCTCAGTGAAATAAAAGAACAAGAGATCCTCTTTCTTGCTGCATTGACCTGGGTGTAAATGAACGATTTCAGCTAAGCAATCAGCAGCTGGGCTGGGTCAGGACCACAGTGTCTGTCTGACTCACCTACAACAAGCTGCAGATTATGCTTTCACCTTGGAATAGTCCACCGTGGCATCCTGCAAGGCTTGTCTTGGTTCAGCAGTCACTTCTCTTTTAACGACGAACACCACAGAGGTGCCCAGATTTGGCGTCACGTCAAAGAATGTCTCCTTAACCTGATCCTTTCACATTCAGAAATTAAAAACTTGAAATGGCACAATGTTTGTCCTTCCCTGACCCCGGGTACTGAGTAAGTTGGAGCAGCAGCTTACTAGGTAGGATTTCACACAGGCATGTGGAAGTAGCAGCACGTTAGCGATACACGTCAGAGGAAGCGGTTGACTAAGTGGAGAAACACAAAGCAGTACAAAGCTGTAAGGTGTTTCCCTTAACTGCATTAATCAGGTTAGGCAAATCTTGGTGAACCTCCTGGAGACCCACGAGGAAAGCAAAGCTGGACAAATTCACTTAAGTGCAGCAGAAGAATTACAACTTTTCCTGGAGTGGCACATTTTGACCAGCACAGAGACGTGCATAATATGATCCAAAGGCCTTTCCTATTTCTCATGATCTGGCATGTTGCCACTGAAACAATCTCTTTGGTAGGCATTTTTAACACGTGGACAGGTCTCGACCCTTTCAAATCCAGTGGAAAACCTCTTGATTTCAAAGGGAGCATGGTCACACCCTAACAGTATTTTAAAAGCATGTAAGCTGGTTGGAATAGATGTTACGTCATCTTTGGTACTATATGGTATCCATTACTACTACATTACTGCAGCATCTTAACACTTTGTAGTCTGTAGTGCAATTACATTAACAGCATATGTGTGAAAGAAGACATCTTCATGTCAGAGATGGCAGGTTGAAGAGCACCGGAATAAATAGGTTTGAGTTATTAAAAGGGCTGCCACTGAGCCTGCCAGATTTGGCCATGCCTGCGGAGTGACAGTCGGAAAGGCCTGTGAATCCAGCAGCATCTCTCTATGGTCACAAAGAGTTAAGTGGTCTTAGGCTCCCGATGGGAATGCAGCCCGGACAACCCAACGGTCCTTAGCCTGCAGAAACCTCCACGCCTGGGAAGACTGGCTAGCCACTTGCATCAGCAACGCTTTACCAAGAGAGCTCAGGCAGGGTACCAACAGCCTGTGACAGGCTTGGGAGCTGCTGTCTGTGTTTTACTAAAATAAAACCGTTCTACAGTCACCTGTAACAGGCAAGGTGGATACCCCTGTAAGTGAATTTCAGTGTCTACAGTCTTTGTGGCAAATGAAGAGGATTTTGAAGTATAAATGATGCCTCTTCCAAAAAGGGTGCCTTACTCCCGTTAAATCATTACTTCAGTCAAATTATTAGTGAACTGATGTGCAAAGTTTAAGCATGAATATAACCCAAATGAATGCCAGCAAAAGCCGTCAACTCCCAAGCCACAATTAAAAAGGCTTGTCACAAGTAATTTAAAATCTTTGTCAGGTTCCTAGTTCTGACCTTCTGGTTTTTTCCTGGTTACTGAACATTGTCCTCAGATAGTCCATGTTTGTTTCACTATTAGTGATTTTTGAGCTTCAGCAGAACACAGCTGATACCCATTTCACATGTGGCCACCTCTTCTTCCATTCTCATTCCCATCTCTTGGAATGCCTTGGCACCTTCTCATACTTCGGATAAATCTTGCAGTAAGGAAGAAGCGCAGGTGCTATGGAGACAACGTACTTGGGTATTGTCAAAATTGCCAAGAGCTTCATACTATCTTCAATACATGTGGGAAAAATCCAAAGAAAAACTCGGGCATTCTTGTTTTGAAATAGTGTTTTAATTATAGCGGTTTCTGAAGGAATTACAGCTCTAGCTGTCTATTCACTGAGTGCAAGATCATCCAACAATTTGGGAAAATAGAAAATGTCACTTATTAAAAGCACCAGACTATGACTGTATTTCTGCAGAACATATCCTCTTATGTCTGCAGTGCCTGGCTGGTGATGAGATTTTATCATGTTTCTAGTAGGATTACTCCCAGAGCACGCTGCTGTCTTGTGTGATGAATGATTGCAGAACTGAACAGCAAATTAGCATAAAAGAATATCATTGATTAAAAGAATAAATATTTGTTAAAAAAAACGAGAGTGGAGGAGTGGCCAGATGCATGTATATAACAAAAGGTGACTAAATTCAGCTAAATTTGGGTCGGGAGATCATCATCACTGAGGTTTTCTTTCTGTGAATAAAATTAAATAGTCAGGGCCAATCCAGTGTAAATGCATGTATGTATGTCTCAGTGAACTGTGCACATCTCTGATTATCCCTGGTTTCTGAACCCAGACTGCACTATCCATATCTATTCTGTAATAATTTCCCACTACTGTCAATGCAATCACATCGATGGTTACTTCCATAGTGACCCACAGACCGTGTAACTCGAAAGTCTCTCTTGGCCAACAATACCACCAGTCTTACACTCTGTGCCTGTAGCAGTAGCTAACAGATTATGTTTAGGGGAGGCAGGACAAATGTATGAACACGTACCAGCAAGGTATGACTCTAGGTTCTTCTCAGGATGCATTAGTTGTGTTCAGTAGCATCACGTAGCCCTCACGTGAATGCAAGATGCAAAACTTACTTCACTGTGGACAGTTCTACTGATACTGCAGATACAAATATGTAGCCAAGTGCAATAATTCAGCTGGCTATCTTTGTCTTTAAAGTTATTTCACTTGTGAATATGTCTGAAAGCCAGGAGAAAAAAAACCACAAAAAACAAAACAACTCAAGACTCTCTAGTTAGCTTCACAGAACGTTTAAAAGTCATTCTAGTTCTTGGGTAACTGATTGCTTTTTGCTGGTCATAATCTGAGCATTATCAAATAAAATCCAGGAGGTTTCTCAAATTATTCTGTATGTCTGACAGCCCTAAACTTGTGATATTGTACTCGTTCGTCATCTTGAAAAGGTTATTACAGCGTATGAATGTGTGACGAGGCACTCAATTATTACCTGATAAAAATTTCAAAAGTATGATTGTTTTTGTAAAATAGCAGTTCAGATAACTGATAACATGAGGGAAAATTCAGCTGCCTCCCATATAAACTGCTGTCTCAGTATGGAATTATATACCGTGCTTGTGTTAGTAGTAATCTGGTTGTTGTTTGGGTTTTTTTCCCTGTTGGAAAATCAACTATTAACACAGACTACCCAAAGCACAATCACAGTAATGGAGCTATCTTAGTGCATGTGCCCTGTTGTAGGCGGTGTTAGCTCTGATCAGTCTTCTCCTCTCTGCAGTTCTCGTGTGTACTTTACTTGATATTACCTATATTCAACACAATAGTTGATACATGTTTTCCTACAAGGGCTGCTCCGAAAGTGATTCCTCCTGTTTTATCGTGCTGTCCCACGCCATCAGAGGCGGGTGTTGGTGGTCTGGCAGTAGAGGTTGAACCTTCCCACCAACATCCCATTAGATTTTGTTGCTGTGTGACAGACGGCAGCAAAGGGACACACTGACAACACGCCGTCTGACGTGGACGTGTGTGTGGAGCAAAGGAGTGTCACTGGATTCCTCTGTGCGGAAAGAATTGCACCCCTGACACTGATCGACCCTGCTGAACGCTGATGGACTCCAACCAGTGGGTGTTGACATGGTGAGGTGGTGGGTGCCGTGTCAGCTGTGGTGGCAGGGACAGTGGGTCCCCTCTGCTGGTGCAGATTTTCGAATGAGTGCAGCACACAGGCTCTTGTTCATCGCTGGGGAAAATGCACAGCCCGGGATGGGGACTGTGTTGAAAACAGCGTCTTGTAGCTGAGAATTTGCTCTGTGGAACAGTGTTGTGGTGCTCGTGGTGTCTGTGGTAGTTTCCATGGAAATACGAGGTAAACAGGAGGCATTACTTCTGGAGTGACCTACATATATACCTGAGCTAAAAAGCAATCAGAGAACAAAGAAAATATCTCAGGTCCACATAGCACTAGCTGGTGTAAATCTGGGATGAACACAAGGAAAAAATATCGAATGTTACCCACTTTCTACAGGATATTGCCTGCTTCCATTACTTCATTTAGTTCTGCAGTTAACCGCAGTGGTCCTGCCTCTGGCACAACTGGGGACAGCATCCTGTGGCATCTGTTCTACGAGTGTCATTCACCCGTAACAACCTAATTACAAGTTTTGGCAGCAGAGAGTTGGCAAATCATAGTAACACTTTCGTAATAACCCCTGTCCCTGGGGGTAGGGCACACCAAGCCCCCCTCTGTGTTATGCGGCAGACACCTCTGGTTGAATCCACTGGAGTAGTTTCCTGAGCGAGTAGTAGTCATTTGCTGAACCCCTCTTAGCAGGGTTTTGAAGCAGATGAGGTGGTGTAGATTAGCTCTGAATTTTAAGGCCTATTTGTTCCTATTTGTTTTGGTGACTTATTAGATGAACATCACTGCTTTGTAGAAATTAATCTGTTTAATTCTTCCCTTTTTTAAGGGTAGAGAACATGGCCATGCGACTGGAAGAAGTAAATGAGCGAGAGCACTGCATGAAGGCCTCTCTACAGACCGTTGACATCAGGCTTGCACAGCTGGAAGACATGATGGGACGAATGGTGACTGCCTTAGAAAAACTGACCGGCATAGAGAGAGGCGAAACGACCAAGATACGATCCCGGACCTCATCTGACTGTACTGACACAGCCTACATTGTGCGGCAGAGTAGCTTCAACAGTCAAGAAGGAAACACCTACAAACTTCAAGAGAGCATAGATCCCACGGGGGAGGAGTCCATGTCCCCAACGTCTCCTACGATCATGCCCCGCATGCGAAGCCACTCTTTCTATGCAACAAATATGAAGGACAAGTGTGGGTTGGAGAAGTTTGAAAGCATTTTTAAGGAAAGGTCTCCAAGCCTGCATCGGGCTATCAGTTCCCACTCAATAGCAAAAGAAGGAAAGGTTCCCTTAGCCCCTACCAGCACTTTGTCGATTGCCCCAGACTCCAGAAGGCCTTCGTCTTGTATAGACATCTATGTTTCTGCCATGGATGAGATGCATTCTGACACCGAGCCTCTCGACAGCTCCATAAATGTTCTTGGTACCAGAGATGCAGCTCTGCAGGCTCACATAGCCTCCTCCATTCTAGCTAACAGTGCATACATTAGCAGTACACCTGGCGAAAAAATTTCTGGCCCGAGTCTTGATTATGAGGAAACCTCTGGAATAGAAACAAGAGCATTTTCTTTAGACTATTCACAAATCACAGATTGCCAAACCACCTGGGATTCAGACCCTCCCTTGTATCACACCTTAGAGCGATCTAAAAGCAGCCGTTACCTGGCTACAACTCCATTTATTCTGGAGGAGACACCAATTGTGAAATCTCACAGTTTTATGTTCTCTCCATCTCGAAGCTACTTCAGCAGCCTTGGCGTCCCGGTCAAGACAGCAGAGTACACAAGCATTACAGACTGCATAGACACGAGGTGTGTGAGCGCTCCCCAGGCCATCGCCGAGAGGGCCAGCTTCCCTGGAAGTCTCGGGGGCAAAGTGGAGGACTTGGGATGCTGCCACCCAGAGAGAGAAGCTGAACTAAGCCATCCGAGCTCTGACCACGAGGATATTGAGGCCAAAGACAAGAAAGGGATGCCCTTATCTCCTAAAGATGGCAATGCTACAAGAACTCTGGCCAACAGCATCCCAGTTCCAAAAATAGAGCGGGCCAACAGCTACTCTGCAGAGGAGTCCAACACACTGTATGCACAGCACACGCGGAAGAGCTACTCCATCAGTGACAAACTTGACAGACAGCGGAACGCAACAGGCCTGCGAAACACCTTCCAGAGGAGTAAGTCCTCGAGGCCAGAGAGCAGAGGAGACAACCTGTCCATGAGGAGACTGTCGAGGACGGGAGCCTTCCGCAGCTTTGAAAGCAAGCACAGTTAGGCCTAGGCAAAGCTCCCTGGCAGTCTGAGTCATCTGCTCTCCAGTTCGTTTTTCCTCAGCAGTATTTTAAAACCATCGCGTCACCGTGTGTCAACCCCAGCTGCCATTAGCCACTGGTCTGGGGACCACACTGTCAGTCTCGGAGTTGCCCACCGAGTTACTGCATCTTGACCCAGTTGACATTTGCACTTAAGGAAAAAGGGAGAGGTGAAAGCTTTACAAAGACTTCAGTAAATAACAGGAATAACAAGCCCCCTGTATTAAGTCACAAGAAATAAACTAAAAGATTGAGAAGTCTGCCTTATTAGAAGGCATCCTAACATTCGAGTTTTTAAGATGCAGTTAACTGGCAAAAAGAGAGGTACAAATTAGATGTTCTAAACTTCAGTCACAACTTCTTTTTCATCTGTTTCACCATTGTGATGCCTGATGAAAAGCATTTGTTATTTCTGTAGGAACTGGCAGCAAACAAACCTAGTTTCCCAAATCCCTTGCATCCCACAGTCGTGGAAACAAACGAAGATGAACAAGACAACAACAATAACATTCACTTGTCTCTTTTTGTATCAACTTCTAGTGCCACAAAAAGTTTATATTTTCAAGAGCAGAAAGGGAAATGAAATGCCTTTTGTACTGCAACTTAAATGGAGGAAGAATTTATGTTAAAATATCAGGTGTTTTCCTGTATAAAACAGGCATTCTAGCACAGCTGAGCAAGCTCAGGATGAATGTAATTAAGCGGAATAGTATATATTTATTTTTTTACCACATTTGTCATCAGTATGTTGTCTCACTAAATCAAAGGATGTGATGGAACAGTAAGAACTGGGTGATCAGAGCAGAGCACAGTAATATTATCAGATTCTCACTGCTCCATTTAATTACGTATACAAAGTGGGGAGATTTATTCACCAGGCTGCTACCAGGCTTTTCCTGCTGTTCCATTTGAGCTGCCAATTTTTCACATCATTTCCTCACCTAAAAATATACCATTTTTTTTTTCCTCTGAACATTTCAAAATATTCAAGATTGATCAAGCAGTCTGAATCCAGATTAATGCCGTTAGACTGAAGTTGCTTAAGGGAAATGTTCTTGGCAGAGGACTGGAAAACACTAAAAAGTATATATGCTTTCAAGGTAAGTCAGAGAACCAAAGTGAAACTGCGGGTGTCTGTAAACAACAAAAGCCATCGGTTGCGACCAGGCTTCCACCTTTCAGCAGCGTATCCCACAGCGTGTATTGTAACAGGATAAAGAGTATCTGAACGGTAGCACAGGTATGGATTTTGGTTGGAGACAGTCATTACGCTGCTGACCCTATCCGCATTCCCCAGGATCCACAGTGTCAACCAGAGTTTCAGACCTCTCACGAGAAGATATCACGGTGGTCGCAAGCAGAGGGGAATGCAGAAGATAGGAAAATGGTGGAGAAGCATAAACTGCAACTGGATCAAAATTTCACATCCTGTATGAAGGCACAACTTTTAAGCTTGTAAAGAGTTGAAACTAGTGCTGTTAAAAATTAAAACATCTCTACAATGACCAACATCTGTGTAGACCAGCTCCTTTTTGTTATTAAAAATTAACGATTGAGTGGGGTACCCATTATTTAAATGGGAATTACCTTCCCAATCTCTAGGGCAGCTTTGAAGACGCAGGCTGACATTTTGTGACTGGGATCTCACCCTGAGCACCGTGTGAGAGCTAAGTCTGAAAGGCAACAAATCCAGACATAAAAATATTCATCAGCCTCAAGGAAAGAGGCAAAGAAGGTGAAAACACTTAGGTACAGAGTCACTACATTGAAAAGTTCAGGAGACAAAGAAGTGCGGCATGGGGACTTTAAACACGGTGTGTTTCCTAAGTCCTGCACCAACACATTCCTTGCTTTCCTCTGTTTGATCAGGCTTTCAATGAGCTGAACTCCGCCAAGACACCGTGTTTATCCAATTGCCTTGCAGCCCATGTGCAGCGTTACCGTCACATGGCGACACCGAGAAAGGTCAGACACCTTTCTGTGCGTTATGGAGCACACTGGTGACAGGCTGATTGTTGAGCAATAGCAAAGTGCCCAGGGGCACAGGAACTTGCGTTCAACAATCCGCTTCAAATGTGCCAACTTTTGTTAGCAGCCTTTTCCTAAGGTTTCTCCAAATATGTCTATCCTTGGTGAGTAGAGGGGGATATTGTCACTTCGTTTTCTTTGTTACTTTTAAGAATGTCTGCTAAAACTGTTCATGGACTCTTCCACCTTCACCGTATTACTGGCCTACTCTAGAGGAACTTCAGATTTGATATCAATTCTTCAGCAGCGCTTAGTGAATTAGTTCAAGGCATAGGGCTCTCCTCTGGGGTGGGTCTCATTGCTTAGTTTGTCAGGGTAAAGGAATTTGCCAAGCCCAGAAGCTGTATAAATGTTTAGGATACAGCACTTTATTGATCTGGAGCACACATTCCAGGTAAAATGAGACAGGACACTTTATTTACCTCTTAAAACTTGCCATTATATATCAAATGTAAATTCAGATGTTAGACGTGTGATTGCAAGATGTCAGAACAGTACTTTTCCTGAATGTTTCCCGTTTATTCTACCGCGTGGTGTCTATAGAATATATTATGATGGATGTTAGATTATTTTGTCTTCACGTGGTTTTTAAACGTGGCATCAAACTGCTCCTTTTTGAATTTGATGATAAAACACCCATTCCTTGCAATGGGACCAGATTTCCCACTCTCAATGTTACGACCATTTAATGAGAGCAGAGGTCTTTAACCATCCATCATCATGTAGCTATAGCATGTGCCATATGACATGTCCTGTATCAAAGGATAGCTTATGAAATAGATATATATGCACACATATATACATGTATCCCATATATAAAGCAGTATAGTTGTGACATGTGGTAACATTAGTGAACGTTACAGGGCAGTTTTACTATCACGTTATAAGGTCTTGTTTGTAAATCTGTAACATTCAATAAAATAGCACATGTTGCTTTGAGTATTAAGTTCCACTATCCAGTTATTAGCTTACATACGGAATATGCATTTCTGGTCACAGTGTGTAAGTTCGGTGTTTTTCACACATTTCTCTGTATAGCTCCACTTAAATGTCTGTATGAGCTGATGTGTAAACCTTTAACGAGCCACTGCGGGCTGTGACAGGTGAGTTGTGGTAGCGTGAAAGATGAACTGGCATGTTATGCAAAAGACTATAAGATAAATTAACTTTGACAATATTTTGAAACTCAACTGAACTTAGCTGTTTGTTTACATATGCTGGCCGACTGAGGAAGCGGTGTACAGTATTTTATAAGTATTTTCCTATAGTAATCTCTTCTGTTGTTTCCAGTTTAAGTGATGCTATTCTACAGTTGGGGTATACACTTGTCCTAGGTGTTGGATTATAGCACATTATTCTTTCACAATAACAGTGTGATATGACTGAAGTAGTTGCTCTTCCTTACAGTCCAGTCTTTCTTTGTGTCAATGAAAATGCATGCATTGTTCCATGAGTTTTTTTGGACTACTATGAGATTTAACATTTTGCTATTGCCTGCCTGTAAAGATGAATCCAGTTAGGAATGAATTCAAGCTTTTGGATGTTTACATTATTTCCATTATGTTTGATCTTTAGCAAAGTAAAGTGATTTTTTTATTATTTTTAAATGACAATTGTGTTTTATGAAATTGAAATACTCAACACAAAATGCGAACCTACAGCAGTGCTCAGACATTTGGCTCTCTCTTTTTTTGGAAGAGATAAGGTGCTACATTATTGTTCTTAGCACAAGTGCCAGTTAACAAATGGCAGTGAGGGGATAATTTGAAAATATAATTAAAAACCAAAACATCCATTCATCCACATAAGGAAATCCCTCTGGGTTCCAGATATAGATTGCTTTTTTTTTTTTTCATTTTCCATTTATAGATTTTTTGGTAAAAAAAAAAAACAAAAACAAAAACTGATTTGTACCTTTTGTGGAATGGATAGCCTTTTGTCAGGGGATAAATATCTTAGTTAGGTATATTTTTTGTATGAGAAGAAAATGATTTGTTTCTTAGAAATGTCAGTGCATGGAAAATGCAACTACACAAATAACTGCTCAGAAAAAGTGCTGGTAGCAGCACACAGCCTTAGTCCAATGACTGCAGTCGGAGCAAACACGTATCTGTCCTGAGAGAAGAAGTTATCAAAGGTATTAGCTTAGAGTGAGCCAGTGAAACAAAATTATCTCTAAATTCATGGTGCAAATTCTCAAAACAAGCATAACTGTCTTGTTATGTTGCTCAGGTTTCATACTTAAGAGAATCTGATAATCACCAGAAGGGAAAACGTGAGCTGGTTGTTCCTGGATTTCCCTAGGAATACTTAAGTAGTTGTGATGTCTCCCCCCACTTAAAAATAATGGTATGTTTGCATTTTTGCACAAATACTCACAGTTGTTTCCACAAAGGCCACATTTTCGGTTCTTTTAAAAGACACCAGGTACAGATCACCTTTTTCAAACGAAATAGGAAAGCTTGCTAGCATGAATTCCCCGTCATCCACCTCGAGTGACAGCACAGTCCAAACCGGGCAGAAGTAAAGCATTGGGGGTGTCTGCGTCCCTAACGAAACCCTTCGTTCCTCAAGACAGTATTCACTGGCCTTGCCACGTGCTGGCATACAAGCAGTGGTGATGCATGCGGACGGAGCGAGCTTCTGCACCCCGGTGAGAGTGACCCTGCTTTATAGCCAGCCGGTCACAGGGTGAGCAAGGACAGGTCACACAGGCGGCTTCTCTTCCCAGAGGTAGACCACGATTACGGAGTTACTGATGCTGATGCAAATCTGCAGAAAACCCATGGATCTCGGTGGGGCGCTCTGACTTCTGTCAGAGGATGGATTTGTTCTGCATTTTGACCTCTGTATTACTTTGAGTCATGGCACACATTATCCTAAATCATCGTCATGTGGGAAGTCTAATGACTGAGCCATTGAGCCAGACCGGCCGTGAAATAGTCTCTGACCTTTTCAGTTTTTGCTCTATGCTTTCAGATCTCTTGTAGAGCCACACAGTACTTATTTCAAAAAGCTATTAGGAAAAAAATGTTTGATTATGAAATTGCTGCTGTTTCTGCTGCAGGGAGGTGATAACTCTTGTTTATTTTAGTATTTGGTGGGGAGGGGGAGAGGACAGAAGTGGGAATTGGCTGTGAAATACAATTTTATGCCTGCACAAGAGTAAATTGTATTGAAGTTACAACCTTCTTCCACCACTGCAGTTGTTGTACATGAGGAGAGTCTTTATGCTGCTACTGCTGTCTGGAACAGTGTTTGCAATATACTATACTAATAGCTATTTAATCGTTTTATTATTTGGGCTATCATTTCTAAGTGTATAACAATCATTTATAAAGGGAGAAAAATTATTAAAATGTCATTTTAAAAAAATTCCTACTAATACAAAGCTTTTCAAGTATGGTTTGTCTAAATGTATATCACTAGGGGAAATGGTCCTTTCCAAAGGTCTACTGGATTCACAATGCACTTTTAGACTGTGTTTAGATACGTAATAAAAAGCAGAAGTTGGCAATTACAACAGCAGAACTTTCTGAACTTTCTGTAACTATTGTTTTGCAATAAAAAAAGATATGTAGTTCAAAACATCTGTTCTTACCGGAGCATTTATTTGTGGTCATTTGCTTTTAAAGCAACAAAGCAACCATGCCATGGCAGCTGCTTTTCTCTATGATCTCTCAGCTCTCTAGTTCTAAATTTACAGCTTTAAAGAAAACCAAAGAGTTTACCCTACTGCACACAGACATTTTTAATGCTGTAAGCTATTTCCACCTCTGAGATGAGGTCTCACTCAGGTGTCCCTTATTCTAGCCAATATCAGACCCCAGTTTGAATCGAGACAGACACATTTCTCAGGGTGTTTAAATAAAAGGAGGGCATACTTTCTTTTATTTGTCGCTACCATTTCAGCAAGAGGGGAAACATAAGCATCTGTTGGAGATCCTCTCTCAATTACTTCCACATAGGCTGGTAGAAGATGCTCCTCTGTATGGCAGTCTCCCCAGGTGGGTGGCATTGCTGGCTCTTGTAGCTAAAGCAGGTTCATTAAAAATGAAGGGCTCCAAGCAGTCCGCTAATACCTATGACCTCCTCTGAGCTGGTACCTCGCTTTCCTCAGAATGGAGTCAGCATCTCTTCATGCAGCTACAGCCAGCTCTACTTCCTCACAAAAATGTTGAAAAAATGGCGCTGACACAAAATAAGCTCCTCTGAGCTGGTACCTCGCTTTCCTCAGAATGGAGTCAGCATCTCTTCATGCAGCTACAGCCAGCTCTACTTCCTCACAAAAATGTTGAAAAAATGGCACTGACGCAAAATAAGCCAAAGTCAGGATCTGCTGCCTCCACAAATCAGCCTTCAATGAGATATAGTAACATCTTTCAGCTAAATGCAAAAAAAACCATGGGAAACAAGTATCCAATTGAAGAAAGGTATCGGATACTCAAAACAGTTCTGCACAGATCAGTCACAGTTAAGGAGAGGAATGGTTCAGAGACATGCTCTTTGTTTCAGATTTCTGAGAAGGAAATGCTAAATTCCTTAATCAGATTGCTTTCTCAGAGACTGCCATTCTTTCTGTGAAGACTATGGGACTTTGAAACTTTAAAAGAAAAGTTAAAAAAAAAGAAAGAAAGAAGAAGATCTGTGCCAGACAGTTGTTGTTATGCTTCTTTCCAGGTAACACTGTAGTTCTGGTCTCCCTGGGATTTTTCACAGCAACAAACGTCACCTAAATTCAGCCAATTAGTGAGTGCTGGAAAAAGGCAACACCACCAGCCTCAATTTTCATTCCCATGAGCTGCAGTCTTCATAGCCTTTAGGGCAGTGGTTTAGTCCCTCTTAATCTCGTTAGTGCGTAATGGCAAAGAGCTCCATTTAATGTTGGCCATGGCAGTCAACCCTAATTCATTATCCTCATGACTGAATACAGCAAGAACTTGCATTTTACAGCCACCCACACTGTCTTTGCATATGAAGCTCGTCTTTCATCCTGTTTATATTTCTGAAGCAACGAAGAACATGTAACACCCAGGATTTCATTATTCTGAAATTTTCAAATAACTGATTGCAGGCATAAATATCATACACGTGGATTGTACTTTTGGGAAGCAATAAAGACAAGCATTATCTGAGAGAAAGCTACTGCAGTGAAATAACAGTAGTAGCCCATGACCAGTTACAGACATCCCACAGCAGATGATACAGGCGACTGCTGTAGAGAACTGTGGGTGGAGAAAGTACAGCTGTGAGAAGAACTGCCTTTGTTAGTGTGGATTTCAACACTTCAAGAAGCTTGACAGCTGCACAGGTGGTTGGAGAGGCTCACATGCTCCTACCACCTAAAATCTTTTGCTACACCTTGCCTCATTTGAACATGTAGCCAAATGTTCAACAGTCACATGCCCACCACTGAAACAGCCTGTGGAGGTGACAGAATTATCCTCACAAAACATGGTGAGGATATTGCTGGAATATTTTGGGTGCAATATGTTTTGGAAAAACAAAATATCAAGGCTCTAAAGACATCACTGAAAAAGTTAACACATCATTTTTTTTCCTTTATTTGAAAGATGACCAAAAATTCGACTAATAATGTAGTATTTCACTCTTCACTGATGAAAATCTTGAAATGAAAACTTCATCTTTAGCAAAACATCGGTCTTCTGAAATACCAGTAAGAAACAGTAAATCTGACTGAAGAATTACTTTCTTCTAAAAGTCCTTAGAAATACCAGTCACAAACCTGAATTCTAACGCACAGCTGCTGAACGACAGGAACTGCACTGTAATTCCGGGGAGAGAGGGGGCAGGCAGGGGGCGTGCAATTGGGGAACTGGGGAAGTTGGTCCACTTAAAGGAGCATACAAACAATGAGCTCTAAAATTCACATCACTCTTACACTCTGTGGCTAGATCCTACTTTTTTGCCAGAACGGATGCTTGGGGAACTATGCCACAGCTCTGCAATTAATAACAGGGTTAGTTTATGAGGAACCCGTTTCCACCACGCTATTTATTATGCTAATATTGTAGTATGTCCCTCAGAGAATCGTAACCTAGACAAACAACTTACAGCGACAGTGATTAATCTGCGCTTATTGTGGCATAAACAGTCCCCGTCTCAGTGGAGCTGTTTAGTGGGTTTGGATGAGCATCCAAAAGGACATTCTGGCTCCTTGCCCCAGTCTTATCTGAGAGCTGGTGAATTGCTGCCCCGCTGCAAGAATGGGCCAAAGATTCAGAAAATGTGGCCGGGCTCCAGTTCCCCAGGGGACTGCTTTCTCTCTGGAGTATTTTGACTTTCTAACCAGAGCAGATTGCCTTCATCTCCACCCCAGTTCAATTACGTCAGAAGGGAGGAGCAGCCACCGTGGGAAGAACACAGCATTGCATGGACATTCCTTTCCCTTTCCTCGCCGTGCAGAGGCATAGCTGGGACCTACATTGCCACTGCAGTCTCTCAGATGTTTATGTGAAACTTTTGTATACTTACTTGGTTTCTTAATAAGTCTAGAAAATAAACTAAGCCCAGCTTGGTCCAAACACAATCTCCTCTAACATCTCTGGGTATTTCCAGGCAATAAGACACTGTGGAAATCCACAGGGTAACAAGTTCTCCTTAACAGTAGCTGATCCTACTCATTGACCACACCGGTGATGATAAAAAATTTCAGCTGTGTCCATTTTGTTTGAGATGACGGAGGAAACAGTGCCTTGTA
Source organism: Buceros rhinoceros silvestris (assembly GCF_000710305.1). Taxonomy (NCBI): domain Eukaryota; kingdom Metazoa; phylum Chordata; class Aves; order Bucerotiformes; family Bucerotidae; genus Buceros; species Buceros rhinoceros. The sequence goes on along the minus strand of NW_010416423.1, from coordinate 2,358 downwards.
GCACCTCTGCAGTTGCAGAGCGGGGCCCCAGCCCCAGGGGGAGTTGAGCTGGCCTTACGCTAGCTCTGTGTAATGCATGCCTCAGTTTACCAGCATTGGCACCGGGGATGGGTGCAAGTCATCCCCCTGGGTGATGGATGGCTCCACTAGGTCTGTTAACTTCAGCTTTGAGTCGGCAGGAGAAAATGGCACAGCAGATAGATAGAGAAAGGAAGAAAGGACACGGACGGTTTATCACCAGTTCACTGCAGACAGACTTGACAGTAAGGTGAGGAGATAGAGGATTGTCTGTATGCCCATTATCTCGTATTCATTCCCTCCTGAGATACGGTGGAACTATGTCAGTACATGTGCTGTAACAAACAGGTATACCCTAGGTAAAACCAAACAATACATTGCAGTCCAAGAGACAGATCAAGGGTGGGATGGGGTGGGGGCGGGGGGAAGTGCTTTAGGCTTACATATCACATAGTCACAAAATAAGTAAAACCAAGTGCAGATCCTTATATACTTCAGCAGTATACACGAGATGATAGATACTTTAGCGGCGTGTTGAAGTAGCCACTGGAGGACAAAGCTGATCCCTGAGTCTCCCCTCTGCAAGACGACTGCATGGAGCTTCTGTCTATAAAGGCAAAATTTCTTTCCCTCGTCTCCAAGAAAGTGCATGCATTCATGTCCTGCAGATAAGGCAAAGCAGAGAAGCAGCTAATTTATGGATCCAAACATGGCTTAAGATGAGGCAGACGCTAAAAATTCAGTTTTACCCAGAACTTAGTTCTGGGTGCACCAGGAAGTTAGGCATGGGGGTTTTTTAAGTTTAGAAGTTGCACAAAATAATTATACAATAAAATACATTAATCACTAAAGGAAGTCTTCGAGCACAAGTTGCTGTTCTGTTGAAACAGCACTGGAATTTCTCTTTTAAATGAGCATTTTCCAATATATGTACTACCATAACATACAAAATAATGCACAGTATGTATTATTCAGTAAAATAGTTAAATAGTTTAAATAGTTCTAATAATGTTCTCACGTGTGAGAAAGGACCAAGAACTTTATCTTGCCTCTATTAAAAGTGAGGCATTTAATAACTGCTTCTTTCTGTTGTGGTGGAATTAACACTACAATCAAAATGCTACATTTTAACATGTTTTAATAGAAGTTATGATCTAAGATAATTGAGGGAAACGACTTGCTCTTTGCACTGGTTGCTGAGATAGATAGGTACAGAAACCAGCAATACCCTTGACCCAGGGGAAGCTGGGCTTGTGTAGTGCCATATAAGCTCCGGTACTCACACCCCCGTGTCTCTGGGACTCCCCGCCTTTGAAAACACATTCAGAGGCCTCGTCATGCGACATTAAGAGCAGAGCTGGCTGACCTTGCCAGGTTGGTATAAAGCTGTCATGTTAAAGGTAGGAGTTTGCCATTTGCCTGCCAGAGCCTGAAAGGACTTGCGCTGAAACAGTTTTGCAAAGCCAACAGAAATAATGGAAGTTTATTAGAGTGACAGGCACAATAGATTCGGAATTGCTGTTGATAAATGCACTCACTGCAATCGACTCAATAACTAACATCTAATGGCAGTGCTAGCAAAAAGAAAACCGTCCCGGGGAATGTTTCATCACTGCATGGTGCGAGCGCAGTTCTCACCAAGAAGGCATCCCCATGTGAGCTGGAGGAGGAGGAGTACAGCCCACTGGCCAGCCCTGCTCAGTCTTCAGTCTTTTCCCCCCAGCCAGGTATTACCCCTTCCTGTCTTTTTACACCCTAACTCTGTTTGTCCCTGCCTCTTAGGTGACGTTTAGCATGATTTGGGTGGAGAGTTGAGTGTCACAGTCCTGTATGTCCAGCAGGTACTGCTTTTGACTCTCTAGTGTATTGAGGGGCGTGGCTGTTAATATTAATTTTGCCGTCAGTTAGGCAAAGGTCTTCACTCACAGGACACTGGGACCTTCAATGTTTGTTTGCTTTTTTCGCTTAGGCAAACCCATCCCCACACAACCCCATCCTCCAGCCATCACTGATGCAAGCTCGCGGAATCTCTGCTCCTAGCGAAAACACAGTCCTCTTGCGCTCTCAAACACTTTGTCCTTTCGTGCCTCTCTGCCATGCTGAGCAGGTCCTAAGATCCCAGTCACATTTTAGGTAACGTGGCACATTAAATACTGCCCCCGTGAGTCTGGAGGAGGGTCCGGTTTGAGGAGGGTGCGCCGGCTGGCTCCAGCGGTGCCTGGGGTCGTTGATGCTGGAGGCCGGGGCGTCCAAAAGCCGAGTGGCTTCAAAAGACACGCGTTCTGCGCGGCAAGGACACACCGCGTTTCAGCCCGTTTTCCCTCAACTCCTCCTGGGCCC